>NC_081557.1:141592756-141814444 GCF_022355385.1 Mustela nigripes | reverse complement strand
AAAAAAAAAAGAGGAGCGGATGTGATCAGGCCTGAGACTAGAACAAAGACATGTACTAGATTTGTGGTATATTTTGATCTATTAGAAGTAATTGTATCACAAGATTTTCAAGAAAAAAAACCTATATGTATACAAAAAATAAGGTTAAATACAATGACGGGATAAAATGTGATTATAACAATGAAAATTGAAAAAGGTTTTTTTAAAGGAATTATTAAGATAAAGTTGTTAAAAAACATTAAAAGAGGAATGGGGAAAAGTTAAAGAAATAGAATTAGAAAAAAATAAAATGAAAAATATTTAACTTTGCAAGACTAAAGGATAATGGGGAAAAATTCATGAATTCTATGAGGTGCTTTCTCCTAGTTCTGGCATTCTGCTGTTCTCGTTGGTTGGTGAACTTGGTCTTGTCTGGATGTTCTTGCTGATCTGCTGTGTGAGGGGCTTCTTGCAGTGACTTTCAAATATTTGCCTGAGGTGGAATTGCACCACCCTTGCCAGGGGCCAGGCTAAATAGTCTGCTTATTTTCACTCTCAGTAGGTTTTGTTCCCTGAATACTTTCCGTAGATCTTTGCAGGACAGGAATGAAAATGGTGGCCTCCCAATCTCCAGCCTAGAGGAGCTTAGAGTGCAGGGCCCCACTCTTCAGTGTCCCCTCAGAGAAAAGCAGGCAGTCCTTCCCGTCTCCCTGCTCTCCGGCACACTCCATGCTCATCTAGCCTGTGACCGAGTATTTCTATCTCTGATGCACATCTCCATTTTGAGTCTCCAAACCCGCTAGATTCCTGCTGTGTGCTCCTGTGCTACTCCTCCCAGAGGAGGAAGGAGGGGGTGTCTCCAGATCTGCCACCTGTCGGGTCCCTGCTTGAAGAGCAAGGTTGTGACAGTGCCTCAGATCACGGTTTAAGGTAACCCTGAGCTGAGAGCTCACTCCTTGGCTAGGTCTCTGTAGTCAGCTTCCCTGCTTTGATATCTAGGAGCTCTGCCACACTCAGACACCCCTGATCTTTCTGTGACCCTGTGGGACTTGAGACCACACTGTCCCCATGAGGGCTCCTTCACTGCTTAGCCTCTGGAGAGATGTCTCTCAGTGTAGCAGACTTCTAAAAGTTCCAATTTTGTGCTTTGCTGATCCACTGCTTCCCAGGACCCACCCTTCTCCCTGTAGTCTATCTTCTTGTCACTTCGGATTCATTTCTTTGCACATCCTACCTTCCAGAAAGTGGTCGATTTTCTATTCCTAGAATTTTTGCTTTTCTCTTCCAGCTCCTGTTGAGTTTGTAAGTGTTTTCAATGGTTTGATAACTATCTAGCTGAACTCCTGGGACCTGGTGTCATTTCAGTCTGCTACTCCTCCACCATCTTGCTTTGATCTCTTTATATTTTCTGTCTCTCTTTTTATATGCCCCACTCTTCTGGCATATGCTGCTGCTGTTGTTCTTATAATAATAATCATAATCATTATTTTATAATTATAATAATATATAATTATATATATTATATATATTATATTATTATATATAATTATATATAATATATATTAATATATAAATATATATTATTATATATATAATATATTATATATATATTATATATATATTATATATTATTATAATTATAAAATAATTATAATGATGATGATGATGATGATTTGTCCTTTCCTTAGTCCCTTAATTTCATCTTATACTTCTGTCTGTTCTGGCTCTCTCCGCACTGATCATTCCCCCTTGCCCATCTCTCAGGATTGGCCTTCTTGCCTTGCTCTGTGAATTCTCTCACTCTACTCTTGTCTCTATAACAATCCATTGCTTGAGAATAATTCTGTAGAGAGAAGCTCTTAAATTACATATCTTATCATTAATATTCTTATTAAAATACTTAATATATGCCAGACACTCTTGAGTGGTTCAAATGCAGTATTTCATTTCTTCTTAACTTCACTTGCGTTAAAGAAGTTAGGTCACTTCCCCAAGGTCACACAAGTGAGTAGTAGAGAATAGATTTATATTGCTGGAACTTCAAATATTAGGTCAAACTTCTGGTAGATAATTTAGGTGAGAACTTTTCCAATGCCACTTAAATGCTCATGGTTAATTCTTCATTTGTAAAGCCTATAGTAGAACTACTAAAGGTATTCTTAAAGTTTGTGATCCACCCAGAATCTCTGAAAATCTCTTTTCTCAATGGTTTTCCAGTAAGGTATCCATTTCTTTCTATTCATCCTTGATATGATGTAGCAGAATCAACTTTTATTCGGTGAGAAAACTCTATACTTCCCATATAATGAAATGTCTTGCTTGTGAAATGTCTTTCCCTTTTTTAGGGTACATCAAGAATTATTGACACTGATTAATATTTTGGGATTGATTAAACATCTACTCAGCCCTGATGTCCCATAGCTCTCTCATAGGGTTAACCATCTTCTATCCATGAATTTATTACCTCCTAATTCAAGATGGTAAGAGGATTGAGTGACCCCCTATATAATTCCGATTTGACCCCAACCCCCTATTGTTTAAGTCTTTTTGACCAAAAAGTTGCTGTAAATATGTAAATCTTATCACTATATTCTTTTCTTCCACAAAACATTGGACTCTGAACAAATGAGGTAATAAAATTTAGTATGGAGACTATATGCATGACATTTGGATTTGGGTACTTATATTTTAAAAGCAGAGTAATTCTGGACTTTCCACTCAATTTTATGGCCTTTTCACTCACTTAATTTTAATTTTATCCCTCCAACAAGTAGATACTCATCAATTCTATTATAAGTGTATTTTTTGGGGGTGGGATAACAATATTTAGGTTTGATTCATGTCATATATGTAATTGTGAGAAGAAAGCAAAGAAAACCTGAACCAAGCAACTGCTCCTAGTTTTGTTGCAGAATCTATTAGCTGATAGCTTTTAAAACAGAAACATCCATAATAATTGAATTATCATTTTCTGTTTTACAATGGGAAAGTGGCTCTAACAGAACCATGAATGATCATCTAGAATCAGTTGTGACTAAAAAATAATAACGTAGTTTGTGGCAATTGGTATATGGAATTTTTTCATTATTTTAGAGCCAGATCCAGTACTTTTCTTGTCTATTGACAAAGCTATTTGTACACAGTCACAAACAAAGAAAAATGTTGTATTTAGAAGGCTTCAGAGTAAGAAATCCACTACTTCCTTTTATGGATACTTTTTATATCAAAGAAATCAGTTTCAGGAGGTATTTCTTTACATTTAATCTGAATTATAAGAGACAAAAATATATACAACTCTTAGCAGAGTGGTAGGCATTCTTGATACAATTTTAACTCATTTAATCCTTTTTCTTGATATTTTCTTTAAACATAAGAAAATAAAGTCTTGAAAAATTATAAGATTTAGCTCCTACGTACAATGATTGTAAAGTTATAAAATATAACCTGTTTCTGTTAGGGAGTCAAGTGATATATACAGAGATTTCAAATGAGAAACTATAAATATATTCCTTTGTTGAATATACTAATCTTGGTAAAGGTCAAAATTTCCCAAGGAGCCATCAAACCTACTACAAAACAAATCAAATCAAAACAAAACAAAACCCAACCAAGCTAAACTCAATCTACTAACTGTTAAACCTAGTTGCATTAACTTGAGCCAGGGGAACTTAATTGTCTTATTGTTCTGGTCTACTTAAGTTTGGCAATAAAATTTCTTATACATCATTTTTCTTGCCCAGGAGGCAGTGAAAAGTATAAGTACTAAGTTCAGTATTTTCAAATGATTATCATTTTCTAAGAAAAATTGGTCTTGGTCACTGGGTCATACTAAAATCTTTGTCTAGTCCAATTAGTTTGAATTCTTTTTTTTTTTTAATTTTATTTATTTATTTGACAGAGAGAGGGGGAGTACAAGCAGGCAGAGTGTCAAGTAGAGGGAGAAGGAGAAGCAGGCTCCCCACAAACAGGGAGCCTGATGTGGGTCTCGATCCCAGGACCCTGGGATCATGACCTGAGCCAAATCTGATGCTTAACCAGCTGAGCCACTAAGGTACCCCTTGAGTTAATCTTTTTTAAACTATAAACCATAATGATTTTATTTTATTTTTAGATTTATTTTTTAGAGCACAGGTTAGAGTGGTATGAGTTTAAGGTAGTTGGAATGGGACAGAAATGTTGAGATGTATATATTTTTTCATAGAAATTATTCCATAAATCTATAAGAAATGTTTGGGGTGTGTTAGTGAATAACGTATTGTCCTTCAAATGTGATACATTTGTTTCTGTGCATTTGAATTTTACAGAGTTCAGACTGAGTCTACTCAATTACATCTGAAAATATATCAACTTTGTAAAATAGGTCACTGGATATATCCATATGATCTACTTAGACTTAGTAATATATTCCAGTATATTCCTTTTGGGGGCCATAGTGCCCATATTTTACAGTGGTAGTTGCCATCCATTGAATCATATGAAAGTTACTGGATCAAACTGCAACTTTTTAGTTTCTGGAGCTTTTGTAATTCACATACAATGCTGAATGAATATTTCAAATTTCTAAGGTTTTGATAATATGGGAAATAGATTTTTATGACCTATTCTCAGCTGCATCGTATATTCCAGAAGTCCTGTGACTATGATTCGGTTTCAGTCCTCAAAATCTCAAGAAGGTAGTATGTTCTTATACCCATGAAGTGGCCTGTTTTTACCCTATTGAAAATTGTTAAGAATGCGATTGTGGCAAGTCTCCTTAGAAGAGTGAAGAATATTTGTGTGGAACTTCTTTTAAATTCTTTTTGAAAAAGTTTTGCCTGCAAAACTACATTTATATTAAACTGTATTTTAGAATGGGACAGGATGAAATCTTTAAATTAAAATCATTACTAACCTGTTTACAAGCTTTCTGAACCATATACACTTTAATGAATGGAAAAAAATTCCAGTTCTATAGAACTTTCTCATGTTCCCTAAAAATTTTACTTGAGAAATAAATGCAAAATATGATATGTATTAAGCAAATTAGATTTGAAGTTTTAATGCTGGATTATTTAATTTTCCACAATAGTCACTTTGTATATGCTAAATTAGAGTAAAAAACAAATGATGACAATGGAGGTCTTTTAATTTAATGGTTAAACAGTGGCAGCTGTAGAAAGGAATGCATGCCTATAAAGTTACATATGGTTAGCTCTGTGGGAAACCAACTTCTTCACTTTGTAACAGATTAATAAACAGGGTTTCTCCATAAATGAATGTGAGACACCAAATGGCTCTGTCTTCTATAATATATAGGTTTGAATGTAGGAAATACATTAAATAACCTGTCATAGCCAAGAAATTTTAGATAAATTATAAACCAATTACATGAGGAAACACAATCAGGACAATGAGATGGGGTTTGACTGGTTTTTATTTATATATTTATTTATTTTTGTTAGATATTTGTTTTACTCAGGTCTTAATTACTTTGAGCCATAACTTGGGCTCTGGACCGAAATGTGCGTTGGGTTTTTAACAGGTGTATAACCTTTGTACAAATTGCATAAACTTTACTAAATTTTAAATTCTTCATCTCATAATATGGGATTCATATAGCAATATCTGCCTCAGGATTGTGAAGTTTGGGGAAGCATTTTTTCTTTCTTTTACTCTTTACTCTCCTTTGTGGACTATCAGTTCTCATGGATGTAAATTTTATCTTCAGGACAGAGATGATGTCTTCAGCTCATGCTTGCCGTTTGGGCTTTAGACTTGCATTTAGACCTAATTTGTTAATTTATTTGTCTCCACTTGAATTTCTCAGAGAAATATAAAATTTACCATACCTCAAATTACAATTTGTTTTCCATCTGGAGAAATTATTTTGGATTCCTCCCTCCCTGTCACACCCCAAACATTAAAACCATTAATATACCTGATTCTATTTGCAAGATATAATTTTAATCTATTCTTCAGCCTCCAGTGCCATCTCCTTAGGTAAATCACAATTATCTCCTACCTACATTTCTACAAGCATCTGCAATCTAATATGTCCTTTTCCATTCTTGTGTACTCCTTATCCATTCTCCACATTGTTGGGGCTGTGGTATCCTTAGCACCTAAATTGGATCATACCATTCTTCTGCTTTACACACTACAGGGGTTTTCTACTGAATTGAAAATGAAATGCATATTTCTTACCCTGCCTCCCAAGTCTCTTCATGATGGCTTGGTGCATTTCTTGGCAACTCTATGTTATGCTACATCCCTTTCAGCTAGCCACAAAGAAGTCAAACTGTTTTCCATTTAGTTACATGACCATTCAAAACCTTTCCTGGCCTCAGCCATTTCATATAAGGTGTGTTCCTATGCACGGCATGCTTTACCCCATCCCTTGTCTCATACCTCACTCCAACCCTTTTATGTTATTCTCATTTTAGGCTGCAGTTAAAAGATGCTTTCCTCAGAGGGGGTCCCCTAATTGCACTAACTAAAGAAGATTCTTATTTATGATTCTCTACAGCTCTGGTGTATTTCTGTGTTAATGCTTATCAAGAAAATTATCTTATTATTTATCAGTTTGCTTTCTTTTTTGTTTGTATTCCCCATGAGAAGTTAAGCCAAGTGAGGACAGGAATAGGATCTTGATACTATGTCTAGATACTATGTAGTCTAGAATAGAATCTCTATTCTCTACCTAGTAACTAACACACAGTTGACACTGAGGAAAAAAATGTTAAATGAGTATATTTAATGCATACAAAGCCCATTATACAGTGTCCTCTTTAAATCAAGTGCTCAATATATGTTAGCCATGACATCCTGAGCTCACATCTCAAATCTTGGTTGAGGTTATGGGATAAGAGAATCTAAAGAATCCTATTAAAACAATAGTAATATAGTAATTGATAGAAATGCTCTTTGTTTGTTTGTTTGCTTGCTTTCTATAGTTTTTTGGTGAAGTTCATTTTTTTCACATGTATTTTCCTGACAAGAACATTTGAATGGTGATTGTACAATAGTGTATTATGAATAGAGTGTTAGTGGTCTTCATATATGTAAAAGGACCTGTGGTTTATTTGTAATCATTAAAATGCTTTGAATGTGTATATTCAAAAGCAAATTATAGAAAATAAAAGAATGATAAAGAAATATATTTTAGATACACTTTTTTAGAAACTCTGAATTAATGACTTTTTATTATATCCAAGAAGGATGACTAAATAATCTCTGAACAGGGATTGTGGCTTATGTGTCCTCATAGCAGGGGAGAGGTGGTCTGATGTCTTCTGCCTTCTAGGCCAAGTCCACTTGGCTGATGTTTTTCATGTTGACATTTGCAACTGAGTTCTAAGGAGGTGTAACTTCTGGTCACTTGTAGTTTGGGCAAACCTCCATCTTACCTCACCATGGATCCCTCTGAACTTTTACTACTTCTATTCAGTCCAAGCTTGGGTAGGGGTATAGATTTCTTTTATGCATCTCTTGTTATTAACCATATAGGTGTTCTAAAATGGATTCCGTATCTTCTTCCTTAAGCTGGCTTCTGGATTTTATCCATCCAAATAAGACTCAAATGGCTGCTCCTTCAGCTTACAGCAGGTTGAAATGGAGGTCTCTTTTCACATTTTTAGATAGAAAGTTGGACTGGGTGGCAATACTGAATACTTCCCAAACCACTGAAGACTTTTCCCTTTCATTGAAATGAAACCCTAGAGAAAGATATTTGGATGCAGATGTTTAATCATTTGTTTTCCCCTCTCTTCTTTCTTTCTAATAATCTCCTTGTACCAGAAAGAGGCAAACTTTTATTTTAGTTAGCCTAGTTTGTAAAGTAATATACATGGCTGTCTTATTTTCCAAAGAACAAAGTGTATTTCCATTACTTTGTCAGAGTACTTGATGATTTGAGTCTTTCAGGCTTAGTCTTTACTATGCTGCTATGGGAATGGAAATAAGGCAATCTGACAAATCCTCTCTCAAAACAATAATCCAACAACCCAATTTGTGAGGAATTTTCTTCCTGCAAAGTCATACTTTGTTTCCCAGGCAAAATATTACCAAGGATTCCCCCTTCCTGTTACACACACACATGCACACACCACTTTACATTCTTTCTTTAAAAAGTTCTAATCTTATCCCAAAGGCAAATGAGTGCCTTTGGCTGAGTAGGTAAAGAACTACTCATACAGGTAATCATAAAGACTAAAGAGATAATTACATTCATAATTATCTAAATATACCCTCCTTTATACTAAGCATTCACACTGAACACAGAATTAGGAGGATCAGGGGAAATAATTTGGTACAGATGTTAAGTTACTCATAAGACCAAGAGAATAAAAAATGAAAAAAAAAATAGAAATCTCAAAGGATATTTCAGTGTGCTTATAAATACAGTTTACCATTTATTAATTATGCGGGTTAATAGGTAACTTTAGTTTATGAAGTTCAAGGAGCTTATTATGAATCTGCCATGAGTGCACAGTATAGCTGTTTTGGTTGGCAACATTTAAATTCCAAAGTTGTTATCTGCTCAATCTTCTCAACCTCAAATTCTCCTCTGCATATCCCTATACACATTCGATCTCTTGTCTCTGATTTTGCTTGATTTAGTGAGGAGCAAGGTCTATGTAAAGAAGTTGCTCATTCAGCACTTAGAAAAGAAAGCAAAATTTGTAGCATTGGCTCTACTGTAGATAAGCTATAAGAAAAGATTGCAGTTATTAAAATAAGATAGTGACTGTTAGATGCCTTTGCTAAAAGGTTTATTATAGTAGGATATGGATCTTGTTAATTAACTCTGTAAAATGTACTAAATCTAGAAATTCCTCTCTGGAAAATATAGAAGAGACAATTTATATGCTCTAAAGGGTGTTATAAAATTCATACCTTTTCCTTACAAAATGAATAGTGCCCATAAAAGACTCTTAACTATAAGAAACAAACAGAGGCTTGCTAGGGGGTAGGGGAGTAGAGGTATGGGTAAGTGGATGATGGGTATTAAGGAGGGCACTTAATGTAATGAGCCTTGGATGTTATATGCAATTGATGAATCACTAAATTCTACCTCTGAAACTAATAATACTCTGTATGTTAACTAAATTAAGTTTAAATACAAAATTAAGAAAAATGAATAATGCTTACTCATGCCATGTACTCTGCTGGTGGGCAGGATAAACTGGGCATTTGACTTAGGCACCAGGATACAACAATAAAATTCCAAAGTGAAGACCAAAGTGCAAAAGAGAATTTTCAGGGGCAATACCAAGATGCAATTTCATAACATTTGAAATTTCTGATCTGTTTGGAGGCCAAAAATTATCAAAAATGGATATCAAACTAAAGAGCTTTTAAGGAGTGGGGCAATGTTTTGAAGTAAGGGTTGGGGGGTGATGGTGATTACTTTCTAAAACTATGACCTCAAAGAGAGCATGATATATGTGTCCAGGTATTGTGGGGGAAGAAGGGACAGGTGTTAGAGACATGGCTAAGCAATCTAAAGGCAGTCTAAGGTAGAGACAGAGAGGGGAAGAGTTGGCTCTTGGAGTAACTCCACCCTCTTGGAGTGGTGATCCTGTACTAGAAATAGCAGACCAATGCCAATAAAAAAGGCATTCTGTCCAAAAAACTTTCTACTAAAAGGCGAGGGGATTCTAGCAAAGAGGCACTCTTGGCAGAGACTACCAAAAAAACCCCCCAAAACAAAAACAAAAACAAAAACAAACAAAAAACCCCCAAAAAGCAAACAACAACAACAACAACAACAACAAAACAGAAGGTGCAGAAGAGGGGAGCCAGAGAGGAAACAGTCAGATGAACAGAGGCAGTTGCAGGGGCCCTAGCAAGAGAGGGTTCATGAACCCATGAAATCACCTACGAGAGAAAAAAATCAACTTCAAACATAATGTTCAAACAGAACATTATGCCCAGAGAATAAAGAGTTAGTCAAGTCAGACTTTCTTTAGGAATATTTTCTTTTCTCTCCCTACACTTAAATTGTAGAGCAATTTAAATGGGAAGCTGGATAAAGAACTGCAGGGTAAAAGAGAAAAAGCTGTTTGTGTCTGCTTCCCAGAAGAATGCTTTCTGCCTACATCCAGATCTAGCTGCCAGAAGGGAGAAGATTTAACTGTAAGTCACATTCCAAGATTTTATTATTATATTGGACAGGATATTTTAATTAAGTGAAATAATTTTAATATTTTAATAAACTGAAATAATTCTCACTTAAGTTGAGTCTAAGAATAAGCGGAAGAATCGTTAAGTCCTACCAGGGTTCTCACTCAGAAAAAGAAATTTTTCCCTGAAGGTGCTTAAAGCAAGGCTAGGAAATTAAAACAAACAAACAAACAAACAAACAAAAAGCTGTGCTGTGCTGTAAAAATATTCCATCATTCATGATTACTTTGGTGGTAGAGAAACAATGTGATACAGTCTCTGTCATCAAGGAGTTAAGACTGTGATATCACATACTTGTGAGAAGACTGATCCTTACATAGGATACCACGGGGATACCTGGAAGAGACACTTACCAAGATAGAGTGGGATAAAAGAACATCTCCCAGAAAGATGCAACACAGGTTGAGTCTTAAAAGATGAGTTGGTGTGAGCTGGAGAGGTGAGGCATGCTTTGAGTATCAGGAGTGGCACATCATGACCTCGTTTTCTAGAAAGAGCTTGTGACTCATGTACAGCCCCTTATTGTTCTATCTAGTGAATCAAGTTATGCCAGAGAACCTGAAAGAAACTGCAAAGGTTGTTGATGGCTTTGAATCTTCAAAGGGTACAACTCTCTGCTCTTTTCTTCCTTCTCTGCCCCCTGCTCTCACCTCTAAATGTATGGAATGAACTGTTTCTTAAGGCAGAGGACTCCCTAGTCCAAACTAGAGAGTGCAGAGACTCTTAAAGACTTTGAGGTTCAAGAAGATTCCACCTACAGTCATATCCCTCTCCCCACACCATTTGTAGGTCTTGAATCGGGGGTGGTGATATGGAGGAGATGTTGAGCATTTCTGACCCAGATGTTGAGCATTTCTGACCCAAATGAGTTATTGTTCTTTCTTCTCGTAATCTTTTCTTATTTTGATTGGATGCATTGTTTCTGCTTATTTGGAAGTCTAAATAGTCTGTGTCCTTATTTCTAGCCATGTTCTTTATTGCATACATCGTATACCTACAAAACTGCCAAAAGAGAGAAATATCGTGGGCCACTGGAAGACAAATACTAACTTATAATTCCTATATATCAGAGAGTCTTGAGATGTTACAAGAGGATATATTAAATTGAACAAAAACAACCAACGAAGAATCACAAATGCCATGTGAACCCATGCCATGTGAATGAAGTTGGGAATAGTTTAAACAAACAAGTGACTTATTGTATCTCATAGGTCATATTCTCATCCTTACCTCCTGTAAGACTCAAAAAACTCTCAGGTTGGCAACAAAAAGGCAACAGAGTTCTGATTTTAAATTCTAAATCTTTGAACTTGAAACCAAAACTGCTTCTTGATCATGGGTCTAGTACTCTCCAGTTAGATGACTTAAGGAAAATTTTTCATCCTCTCTGGGTCTTTATTTTGTCATCAATAAGAGTCCCTTTTAAATTCAAAATGTTGTTTTTAGAATCATAAAAGTTAATGCATTTTATACATTTACATGTTATACATATACATTATACATTTTATACATGCCACACAATGTTAGTTGTTATTATTTCAGAGTAGACTTGGTTTTAAATCCTAGACTACCATGTGAACTCTAGAGAGTTGGAATTTTTCTTACAAACCATGCATCCTTGGGCAGGTTATTTAATCTTACTGCACCTCCAATTCTGCATGGGTAAATTGAAAACAGTGCTTATTTTGTAAGATTGTTATAAATTTTAGAAAGATGATACATATATGTTAAGTATCTAGTTGAATGCCTGACACTTACAGGTTTTCAAAATTTAAGGCCAATTATTTATTAATGTTAAAGTAATGATAGTAATTGCCCTTATTATTACCTATCTATCTAGCCTTGCTCCAATTATCAAGCCTGGAGCTGGCAAGAGGCCCCTGGTAGTTATGTCTAGTTTCTCTTTCTAGCTTAATGGGCAGGTAGACCTATTTGGCTGGATAAAACATCCAGATCTTTATCTAATTATGCTATCGGGGCAATGGGTAGCTCCTTATTTTTCTACTTTCTGGCTTCTGTGAACATAGGCATAATGGCCAGGTTCTCATGCTTGATTCACTCTCGGATTTTCGAGGAAGAATCTAACACTATTCCCTGTTGGGCACAGAGACTTAAGATCATTCAAAAGTCAAACTGATATGAAAGTTTGATTCCTTCACTCCAAGAATGTGGTTAGAAGTTTTTCTTCCGGGAATACAGTAGTGGTTATTATTTCTGTCCAAGCAGAAAAGGGCCTAAGTTGCTAAGTTCCTCTCACTCTGGGCTCCAGGCACTGTCTCAGTGAGGACACATGAGTTCCTCACATGGCTACATTTGAGCAGCAGTTCCTATGGGGATGTTTCTAACAAAACCAGAACTAAAACGAAATGAAGATTTGGGAAGGACCAATAAGCAAACGTTTTATTTTTTCATCATTTGGGTTGTATTTTGGATTCTTTTGATTTAAAAATAAACAAAACAAAATTAACAAACAAAATGTTGGAATTGGTTCAAATCCGGTTGTTTTTTTTTTTTTTTTTTTTTTTTGAGGAGTGGGGCAAAACCTTTTTTTGAGGTGAGCGTGTAGGTGACTTAACCATTTATAATGAGAGTCTGCTCCTAAACCCCTCTCCAAAATGAAATAAAAATAGAAACAACAATTTTTTTGGTCCTTTGTTAATCAGCTGATTGGTTGACAAATATTCAAGGATTTATTGTTATAGGTCAGCATGTCTTTATCTGAAATCCTTGGGGCCAGATGTGCATCTGATTCAGAAATTTTAAGATTTTAGAAAGACGATAGAGTACATTTATTATGTATTGCAAAACACTGTCAGCAGGGTACATGGTGAAATAAAGACTTTAAAGCTTCCCCTCAGTTCAGGGTAGGTTTTGCTGCCAAATTGGCTAGGTTATGTCAACTTTTGTTCACTTAGATTTTATAATTTTAAAAATTATATTGTTTATATTGTTTATATTATATTGTTCACTTAGATTTTATAATTTTTATATTTTGGAATTTCACATAACAGATGTAAACCTTAGAGTTCTAACCAAGCTTGACTGAAGTGAAAAATGCTGATAGAAAGTTTTCATTTGTGTCCAAATTGTACAAACATACTTTTTTAAAATTTTTTTTAAATTTTTTATTTTTTATAAACATATATTTTTATCCCCAGGGGTACGGGGTGGGATTATGGACATTGGGGAGGGTTTGTACAAACATATTTTGAGCAATCCAACTCACCCAAGGAGGGACATTTAGTGACACTCGTGAGCTATTGAATTGTTTCAGAATTTTTGACCCTAGTATCATTTGTGTCCCTTTGTGCATTATGACAACGTGATTTTTTAAAATCTTAAAAAGAATGGCAAATAAACTCTTGACTCCTGACCCTCCTTCATCTGCTGCTAATCTGTCTACGTTCCCATGGCAGTACATAGCATCTCCAGCCAGCTATTCCCAATTAAGAAATAGAGCATCATTTCTGTTCACATGTTCTTTCCCTTCATTCTGTGCCAATTTAAATTCACCATCCGTTCTTTTTTCTAATCACAAAGGAGATATCAAATACACTCCACACAGACACTGAAA
The DNA here is from genome assembly GCF_022355385.1 of Mustela nigripes. Lineage (NCBI taxonomy): Eukaryota > Metazoa > Chordata > Mammalia > Carnivora > Mustelidae > Mustela > Mustela nigripes. The sequence goes on along the minus strand of NC_081557.1, from coordinate 141,800,727 downwards.
TTTTTCTTTATAAACATTGTTCAAATTATGTCAATCCTTTGGTTTAACGCACGTTGGTGATTTTCCATTTCTCTTATAATATAAACCAAAAATTGTCAAAACAATTATAATTTCCAGGGTAGTCTGGCCCCTACCTATTTTCTTTATTATTATCTTATACCATTCCCTTCCACTTACCTGTTATTATTAGAAAACTCAAAATTATTCATCTGTTTAAGACATTTATATGTAGTGTCCTATCCTTGGGTGCTCTACAACTCTAACTTTGTTTTCTGTCTCCTGCTCATCCTCATTTGAATGCTATTTAATTAATAGCATCAGAGATTTTCCCTGAATATAAAGTAGGTCTCCACTTTTCCTGTTTTTCACAGTACCCTGGTCTTTCCCTTCAACTTATCATGATTTGATTATATAGTTATTTCTGTGTTTTTTGGTTCATGTCTGTCTCCCCATTAGACAGTAAGCTCTCAGGGACAGGGTCCATATTTTTTGGATCACTACTAATGTGCCCACTACGTAGCAGAGAGCCTGACATAGGGTAGGAGCTTAAAATGTTGGATAAATGAATTCATGAATAAATGAATAACTTAATTGGTAGTGACTAACCGCTAACACTCATTATAACACTCTCACACTCATTATCACATTTAATCTCAAATAAGCCATGTGAGGTAAGCAGCACAGGTATTATTAGCTCCAGGTTCTAGAGGAACATGCTAAATGTAAAAAGATTAGATGATTTGATTAGAATCACATAAGACTAAGTATAATGTCTCAGACTTCTGATTCTTAGCCCATCCCTTCTTACTCTTTCCCTCCAACTACTGTTTTTCTTTCAGTCTTTGAAAATGAAAGTAGATTTCAAAATCATGATTATAGGTTTCAGTACGAAAAATTAATATAATGGAGTTGTAAGTAGTTGAATTAAATTTTTGGAATGAATCTTTTTCCTGTTTCCTTTCTTAGTTGGGCTTTGCAAAATTTCAGGATAAGGAGGTAACAAAAAAGTAAGTTACTTGGGGACTCAGAAACGCATTGATAAAATGTAAAAGAGTATATTCTAAGACACATCTAACCTTGCATTCAAGGATGTGTTCAAGAATGGAGAACCAAGTGAAGGGATGAAATAGTATATGAAAAGACTGTCTACTATAATGGAAGAGTATTTGATACCAAAAAGAAAAATAAAAACATTTTCTCGCTTACGTGAGAATCTTAACAAGGCCCTATTTGTTGATTAGGGCATACTCTTTATATCTCACATATGCTAAAATCATGCATATATAAATTAAGAATATTCAGTTGCTTGGGGTCCCTATGTGGCTCATTCAGTTAAGTGTCTACCTTCAGCTCAGTTCATGATCCTGGGGTCTTGGGATTGATCCCCGCCTCGGGATCCGTTCTTGGCAGGGAGCCTGCTTCTTCCTCCCCAATACTCATACACTCCCTCTCTCTTGCACTCTGTTTCTCAAATAAATAAAATCTTAAAAAAAAAAGAATATTTGATTGCTCAGAAGTAATTCTGAATGAAGACACAAACAAATAAATATGTATTTTTAATAGGGAAAGCTGTCCCAGGAGACCAATCTTCTCTTGACCTTCTTTTTCTTATCTATAATGGATGGCTTTCACTATTTGTGTGTACACCTGAAGTTAATATAAAATTGCATGTCAACTATACTTCAATTAAAATTTTCAAAAATGGAAGGTTTGACTAGATGGTTCATAAAGTAATTTCAATTCTTCATATTCTTTGATATGGATTCAAGAATTGGGAGGGAGGTGCGCCTGGTTGGCTCAATTGGTAAAGTGTCTGACTTGGGCTCAGGTCATGATCTCAGGGTCCTGGTATTGAGCCCCACATTGTGCTCTGCATTCAGCAGGGAGTCTGTTTCTTCCTCTACCTCTACCCTGCCCCACTCATGTTCTCTCTTTCTCAAATAAATAAAAACTTTTATAAAAAAAAAATTGGGAGGGAGATGCTCTAATTATGAAGTCCTTAATCTAAAATGGGCAAAGTAGCCTGACATTTCTATCTCATATCATTCTGTTTTAAAAATAGTCTCTAACAGATATGTTAAATGAAGACAAAGCTCTGTTATAGATCTTGACAATTCCGCAAACCAGGTCAGGCCACTTTCACACCGTGAGATCATCACACAGTACCTCTCAAAGTATTAGGTCAAATTCCCTAAGTACCAGAAATGGGTTGAAATTCAGAAACACAGTATGTGTTAAAAGCAAGGTAGTTATTGACAAGAAAAGATACGATAGCAGACTTCCAAATATACACTTTCCCTTTCAGGAAATATGGAAATTCATTTTCCAGGAATGTGTTTCTGAACTTTCACATGAGAAGACAAGCTTGACTCTAAGGGTTATAGGCAGGTAGCAGGTTGTGAATCGCTTGTTCATGATTCATGCAGGGGAGGATAATGGCATAATAGGTTTAGCCCGTTGAAAGCTTAAACTCTGAGATCACAGAGATCTGGGTTTGAATCCTGGCTCTGGCATTTTCTTTTTTTTGTGGTCTTGGTAATATACTATTCTTTCTATGCCTCAGTCTATAAAGTTATAGAAATTTCTCTTTCTAAAGAGATAATACATGTAAATACATATATCCTAAAATGTTACATTTTGCCATATAGTTTATGCTTTATCTATGAAAATTATTTCTATTTCAGTGTAAAGTATTCACACTCCCATGTGATAGCTAGAATGAAAAAAGAGGAGAAAACATATTTATTATTAAAATAGTTACTAAGAAATATTTTTTAGCTTTGATCATTTTAAGTAGATCTGTCTAATAATTGATGACAATTTTGTTTGTTTGTTTGTTTTTGAGATAGTAAAGAGCTGCCTTAATTAAGTAATATCCCCCCTCCCATTTGCTTCAGTACCATTCCTGTAGATCCACATGAAGTTTTTCTGTCACTTGAGCCCAGGCTTCCTCTTTATTGTCACGTGATTACCTCTGGCTGCAAAGCTTTCAGATTACAAAGTAACAAATACAGTGTGGTGATTGTCCATAAATGTAAATCCACTCACTCTTTTTCCATTTTTGTTTATTGTATGTAATCACATTTTTGTACATTTTGTACTCTGCTATAGACATCATGTACATTAATTGGCACTGAGGTTGCTACTAGTTACCACTTTAATTTTGGAAAAGCATTTAAGGCAAAAACACATAAATTCCTATCTAAGTACTTCAGTTATTTGAATTCATTATATGCAGTTCTCTGGGAAAGCATGCACAAGCATTGGTCTTGATTATCTAGATATAATTAGAAGCTTACTGCAGAAGAAATAGTATGAGAATTAACATCTTCCATGAGGCACAAACTGAGGTATCTTGTGAAGAGATGAGTTGGAACAAGAACAGGTACAAACATTGTTTTTCTTAAGATTTTATTTATCTATTTGAGAGAGAGAGAGAGACAGCATACAGGAGCAGGGGGAGGTTAAGTGACTCCCGCCTGAGCAGGGTCCCAGACATAGGGCTCCATCTCAGGGTGTCGTGATTATGACCTGAGCTGAAGGCAGATGTTTAGCCGCCCAGGCACCCTGTTACAAATACTTTCTAAACAAGTTCTAAATTTCAGCTATAGATGGCCCCCCATTTAATAATTGTTTTATGATTTTTCAACTTTACAATGGTGTGAAAGTGGTAAGTATTCAGTAGAAATCATACTTTGAATTTTGGTCTTTTTCTGGACTAGTGATATGTAGTATGATACTTTCTTGTGATGCTAGGCAGCGTCGCGGAGCAGCGGCTCCCAGTCAACAACCCAGTCAGGAGGGTAAGCAGCTAATACACGCACAACCATACTGTATCCCTACAGTCAATCTGTTTCTCAGTTTCAGTACAGTTTTCAACAAATTACCTGAGGTTGTCAACACTTTTCTAAAAAATAGGCTTTGTGTTAGATTATTTTGCCCAACTATAGGCCAATGTAAGTGTTCTGAGCTAGTCTAAGGTGTGATGTTCATTAGGATAAGTGTATTAAAGAATTTTTTATTTAAGATATTTTCTGAATATGAGAATGGATTTATCAGAGTATAGTTCCAATGTAAGTTGAGGAAGATCTGTAATTTTCAGTGGAAAACAAAGTGGGATGATTCAGTACTTTTTTGGAAATGTTCATTTCATGACCATGAATTTGATTAGTTTAGGAACTCTTAATGGGATGTTTGTGGTTTGGAGGCTATTAATTGATAACTAATTTTGGCAGTAGCCTATGAATGTGAAAGGACATGTGTCAGAAAGATTAGATCCTGCTACTGGTTGCATCATACTCTTAACATTCAAGGTCCTTCTGGGTGTCAAGATTTTCCCGATATGTATCATGCAAAACCATGTCTGGAAATTGTTCAAATGGTCCAAGTGGTTTCTTGAGATTCCTTTCAAATACTCACAATCTATATGGTCATATTAAAGAATTAAAAGAGAGTTACTGCAGAAAGAACCCTTTTCAATTTTGTTTAACCCAAAATTTCCTAAATTTTTCTGGCCATGGAACCTTACTGTTTGGAGTAATGATACCTATTAAAATCAAGGATACAAATTCAAGAAACACTGGGTTGAATATTGGTTGCAGAAGGGAATGCTTAAGTTGCAAATATACACCTGACCAGTCAAATTTATAATAGTAACACAATTAAAAACATGTCACTATATATTAATTTTCAGATTACATTCCCTCTCATATTCCAGAGAATCCTGGAATGGTGATAATAATAATTATTCTAATAACTATCATTTTTGAAAAGCTACTAAGTGTCTGACATTGGCAAACTATTAAATATATATAAATTTATTTAAACTTCATATAAGTCCATAAGACATACAGATATTATCTTTAACTTCAAATAAGAAAAGGGACTTAAAAATGTTAAGCAACTTTAAAAAATCATGCAGTTAATTAATGTAGATCTGAGATGCAGATCCATGTTTTCTGTCTCTTCCTTAGGAAAGAATGTGGAAGGAAGGGGGCAAGAGTCTGTGAGAGGAGAACCACACTTCCTGAGGTTTCTGTGCTTAAGAAGTTAAGAAGTTTGGCCAAGGTGAAAGAATAGTGGACTCCTAGAAAGATTGGTCTACTGAGGCATAGATCCACAAAATTAAACATCTGTTAGATATATCTCCAAGAATAAACCTGGGCTTTTCTTCAAGATTCTTTCCCTTGTCTAGAAAAATAAAATATATCATGTGCTATTTCAAAAGCTATTATAGGTTTCAGGGATTTAAAAGAACTTAAATTGATTATAAAAATTCATTATGAAATGGATTGTGGATTTTCGGAGGGTGATGTTGCTGATTCTGAGGTTGTGCCTTGGCTCTGTGGTAAAGGGTGCTACATCTGCCAGGGAGTGGGTAATAGCACTGAAAATGCCAATTCAGCATTAGAGGTCATTCATTTAGTTCAAACCAGCATCTTCCACTAGAAAAAGCTGAGGCAAAGGAGGCAAAAATGACTTTGTTATACAATGAGTAAGGGTCAAAAACATGAACAAACCTTAAATCTTTTGTTTCCAAGGTCAATGAACTTTGTCTTGAACAGAATTAGTATTTCTGATATTTTTTAGTATAGAGAAAAACCATTTTCAGAGTGTTTTTTTTTTTCCACACAGAGTTCAAGTAAAACAAAGAGTTCAAAGTAAAAGAAGTAAAATTTCATAAATTGATAGTTTCTTTTCTATATTTATCAATTTTGGATTCTTCATTCTCACCAGAGATTAAAAAAGGGAATAACAAATGACTCTTTTACTGCCTGTGAATGGTCCTTAATCCGGGAAAAACTGATATTGTTTGTAAAGCTTAGAGATCCCAAGCTACTACAGAAAGCATTGAGAAGTCATCTAAGTAAAGAAAAATAAAGTCCAATCTCTATATTTTGGGTTTTACCCAACATTCTTATTTATTCTTTTTCTCCAAACATAATTATTCACAACAAAACATTTTCTGAGTTTTAGTTAATTGACCCAATTAAATAGTTCCTCAATTTTACAAAAAAAGAAATATATTCAAAATACTCTTAGTTGCTTAAAGTTTTCTGTCACCATCTATTACTTCCTTACTCTGAAATCTTCCTTCTTAAGTCATTTCAACATTTGACTTTTTCTAACTGAATTTTTCAAATTGTATTGTCCTATTATTCAGTATTCAAGTATACTCATTTATTTGAGTGTTCAAGAGTACACTTATTTTGATGAGCATTAAATAATGTATAGAATTGTGAAATCATATCATATATCTGAAACTATTATAACACTATATATTAATTAGACTTCAATTAAAAACACACTAAAAATATTGTTTTATTATTGTAAACCTATTTCAGAGTGTTTCATTGTTTAGCGCTGCCCAGGAGAACTTTCTGTTATGATGGGATTGTTCTGTGTTGCTCAGTATGGTGGACACTAGGCATGTGTGGTCACTGAGCACTTGAAATGTGGCTAATGCAGCAGAGGAACTGAATTTTAAATTTTACTCAACTAAATTAAAATTAAAACTTAAAATTAAGTGGAGCTGGTTCTGCATATAAGGAAATTGGAAACTGCAACTCCTAACAGCCAGTCAAAAGTGAGACAAGACAAAAATATCAGTAAGTCTTCTAGGATCCATAAGAGGGGTGAAGACACGGGAAAACCACTGCCCTGAAGCCAGGAGAGACAGAGACAAATCCAGAGAATAACAACTTATCTGAGGAGAGACTCACAAGTAGAAACCTGTGTTGAAATTGGTGCTGGGGGGGCGCCTGGATGGCCAGTGGGTTAAGCCTCTGCTTTCGGCTCAGGTCATGATCTCAGAGTCCTGGGATCGAGCCCCGCATCAGGATCTCTGCTCAGCAGTGAGCCTGCATCCCCCTCTCTCTGCCTGCCTCTCTGCTTACTTGTGATCGCTCTCTCTCTGTCATATAAATAAATAAAATCTTTAAAAATAAAAAAGAAAAGAAAAGAAATTGGTGCTGGGTAGGAAAACCTAAACTGTAATTAATGAATTGCTGGAGGCCAATGTGGACAGCTCTGAGAGTTAAAAACTTCAAGACACTCAGTTATAAGGGGGCCTCCACAATTTTGTGAGATTTTCCTCCAGGAGCTTGATCAGATTCCCACAGTAAATATTGGGGGGAAATCCCCTCTTGCTTCCAGCAGGGTGGGGGAAATCAACTATTTTGAAATACCTAGAGCACTGTGTTCTTGGAACAAAACCTGCCTTCAGAAAAAACTAGGTAATGAGAGCTTAACCAGCTGGGGTATTATTAGAGCCTAACTGACTGGTTGGGGGCCTTAGGGGGGTGTGGTGAGGAGGGAAAGAAATACCAAACTCTAGTTAAGTCTAGCCTTCTTCCTTGTGGGAGAAGGGAAATATCCAGCTCCAGCCAACTCTAGACATCTCCCCCCAGTGAAGGGAGGAGGGGGAAAAAAAAAAAAAACTTTAAAAAATTATGAAGTCACAGTCCAGAAGTATAGGTCAACTAAAAGACAGAAACCTAAAATTCTTCCTCTTCTCCTGTACCTCACCACCACATTACTAAAGGCCTATTTATAGCAATTTTTTTAAAAACTTGATATATCGTGGTCAACTACTTAGAAAACAATTACAAGCATACCAAAAGTCAAAAAACAATTTGAAGAGAAAAAGCAAGCATTATAAAACCACACATGGCAAAAATATTGGAATGATCAGATCAAGAATTTAAAACACCTATGATTAAGATGCTTAAGGGTAGTCAATCATCATATAGTTTCACTTATTTGTGAACATAAGGAGGGGCATGGAAGACATTAGGAGAGGGAAGAGAAAAAATGAAGGGGGAAGGGGAATTGGAGTGGGAGATGAACCATGAGAGACTATGGACTCCAGGAAACAAACTAAGGATTTTAGAAGGGAAGGGATTAGAGGGATGGGTGAGCCTGGTGACAGTATTAAGGAAGGCACAGACTGCGTCAAGCACTAGGTCTTATATGCAACAAATGAATCATGGAACACTACATCAAAAACTAATGATGTACTATATGGTGACTAACATAATAATAATAACAATGCTTAAAAGTGGTAATGGATAAATTAGCATGCAACAATAGATAGCTACATAAGCAGCGATATGTAGATCCTAAAAAAAGAACCAAAGAGGAAATGGTAGAGATAAAAAACACTGTAATAGAAATGAAGAATGTTATTGATGTGTTGACTAGTAGACTGGACATGGCTGAGGAAAAGATCACTGGGCTTGGGGATACATCAATAGAAACCTCCAAAACTGAAAAGAAACAAGAACAAAGACTGGGGGGAGAAAAGCAGAACAGAATACCCAAGAATTATGGGACAGTTCTAAAGTGTGTCCCATCACATGTGTGATGGGAGTACCAGGAGAAGAGAGAGAGCAATAAGAGAAATAATTTGAGACAATAGTGTCAGAGAATTTCCCTAAATTAACGTAAGACATCAAACTACAGATTCACAAAGCTCAGAGAACAGCAATAGGATAAATGCCCAAAACAAAAACAAAAGCAAACAAATAAACAAAAAAACCCACCACCTACAAAAAACAGTACAAGTGAATTGGGGTAAATTGGAGGGGGAGACAAACCATGAGAGACTGTGGACTGAGAAACAAACTGAAGGCTTTGGAAGTGGGGGATGGGTGAGCCTGGTGGTGGAGGGCACGTATTGCATGGACCACTGGGTGTGGTGCATAAACAATGAATTTCGGAACACTGAAAAAAATAAAATTAAGTTAAAAAAAAAGACACACAAATAACTGTACCTAGGCATATGATTTTTAAAATGTAGAAAATAAAGATAAAGAAAAAAATCCTGAAAGAAGCCAAAGGGGGGAATAGTCTTACCTATAGAGTAACAAAGATAAGATTTATATCTAGGGGCACCTGGATGGCTCAGCTGGTTAAGCATCTGCCTTCAGCTCAAGTCATGATTCCAGAGTCCTGATCTAGCTCAGCGTTAGGCTCCCTGCTCGGTGGGGAGTTTGTTTTTCCCTCTCCCTCTGCCTGCCTGCTGTTCCTGCTGCTTGCGCTCTCTCTGTCAAATAAATAAATAAAATCTTAAAAAAAAGAAAGATTTATATCTAACTTCTCAGAAACTATGCCTTCAAGAAGAAAGTGGAGTAAAATATGCAAAGGTTGAGAGAAAAATAACCTACCAACTTTGAAATTGTCTTTCAAAAGTGACAAATAAAAATTGAGGGAATTTGTTGCCAATTCACTTACCTTGCAAGAAATGTTAAAAATTTTCTACAGAAGAAAAATAATACAGGTCAAAAGCTCAGATAAAAGAGGAGTGTCAAGGAAAGATTAAATGAGGATGAAATAACTTTATTTTTCTTACTCCGAATTCATCTAATATATGGTTTAAAATAATAACTGGAACAGTTTATTGATTGTATATGCTTATATATTCTTATACGTATCTGTCATATATATATATCTTTTAAATATGCATATCTCTAAAAAATATACATATCTTTTAAATATACATTAAATTTTAAATAAATATACATATCTTTTAAATATCTTTAAAATATAAATATACAAAAAATATATTTTATATATATATATATCTTTTAAATATACACCATATATATCTCTTATGTATAAAGATACATATATCTTTAAAATATAAATATATAAATAAATATACATATATATCTTTTAAATATATGTTTATGTATTCTCATATATAAGTGAGATAAATCACAACAATGCAGGACAGAAAGGAGGAATTAGAACTATTTTGTTATTACAAAGCCCTCATACTACCTATGAAGTGGTATAGTGCTATTTGACAATAAATTTGGATTAGTTGTCAATATATATTATAAACTCTAGGCAACCAACAGAAAAAAAGCAAAAAAAAAAAAATGTAACCAATATGCTAAGAAAAGAAAACATGGAATCATAATAAATGCTCAGTTAAAATCACAAAAGCAAAAAAAAAAAAAGTGGAAAAGAAAAATAGGAAGAAGGAAAAAGAGTAGTAAATAGAAAAACAGTAATGAATAATTGTTTTGAACAACAGTGGTCTATATATAACAATTAAAAGACAAAGAAAGTCAGAATCAGTCAAAAAGCATTACCCAATTATATGTTGCCTATAAGAAACACAGTTTAGGGGCACCTGGGTGGCTCAGTGGGTTAAAGCCTTTGCCTTCAGCTCAGGTCATGATCCTAGAGACCTGGGATCGAGCCTTGCATCGGGCTTTCTGCTCTGCGGGGAGCCTGCTTCCCCCTCTCTCTCTGCCTGCCTCTCTACAAACTTGTGATCTCTGTCAAATAAATAAAAAAAAATAAAATAAAATCTTTAAAAGAAACACAGTTTAAATATAAAAACAGAAATAAATTAAAAGTAAATGGATAAAGGAAAATGCACTGTTCTAACACTGATTAAAAGAAAGAAAGCTATAATACTTTCAGATAGAACAGACTTCAAAGTAAAGAAAGCAATCAGGAATAAACAAGAGCATTACTTATGGATAAAGGTGGCAATTTTCCAAGAAGACATAATAATAGTTAACATGTGTTTGTCTAAGAAAAAAGAGTGTCAAATTATGTGAGGCAAAACCTAATAGAACTACAAAAAGAAATAAATGATTCCACTATCATAGTCTGAGACTTCAGTACCCCTCTATCAGACACAAACATATCCAGCAATTAGAAAATCAGTAGGGACATGGCTGAACTTAACAACATCATCAATGAACTACATGTCATTAACATCTAACGACTAATTCATTAAATAAAAAAGAATACAAATTCTCCTCAAGCTCACTTAGAATATTCACTAAGATAGACCACATTCTGGGCCATAACACACACCCTAATAATTTCAAACAAACAAACTAACAAAAAACAGATCATACAATATTTGCTCTCAGACCACAATTGAATTAAACTAGAAATCAACAAATTAATGTTAACTGGAAGAACCTGAAAACACGTGGGGATTAAACAATTTACTTCGAAAAAACATGGGTCAAACAACAAATCTCAAGAGAGATTTTTAAAATATTTTGAACTAAATGAAATGAAAACACACCTTATCAAAATTTGTGGGATGTAGCCAAAACAGTGAGAGCTTCAAAGGAAATTTATAACATTGAATGTATATTTTATACAAAAAGAAAGATCTAAAATCAACAATCTAAATTTCTACTTTAGGAAACTAGAAGAAGAACAAATTAAATCTAAAATAAGTAGAGGAAAAACTTAATAGAATTAGAGAAGAAATGAATGAAATTGAAAACTGGAAATCAATAGAGAAAAATAAAACTAAAAGCTAGTTCTTTGAAAATATTGATAAAATTGATAAATCTCTAGCAAGGATAACTAAGGAAATATGAGAGAGAACACAAATTGCTATCATCAGAGTCAAAAGGAGGGATACTGTTACAATCCCATGGGAACTGAAAGGATGATAAAAAGAATATTATAAACGAGTCTGTGTCCACAAATTTAATAACCTAGATGAAATGGAACATTTCCTTGAAAGATACAATTTGCCAAAACTCACACAAGAAATACAATCTGCGAAGCCTATTTCTATTAAAGAAATTAAATCAATAAATTAATAACTTTTCCAAACAGAAACCACCTGGAGCATCAGGTGGCTCAGTTTGTTAAGCCTCTGCCTTTTGCTCAGGTTGTGATCCTAGGATTCTGTGATCCAGACCCGAGTTGGGTTCCCTGCTCATAGGCGAGCCACTTTCTCCCTCTGCTCTTCCCCCCTGCTTGTGTGCATGTGGTCTCTCTCTTTTTTCCTCTCTTTCTCAAATAAATAAAATCTTAAAAAAAAAAAAGAAAAAAAAAAGAAAGAAAGAAAGCATCAAGTCCAGGCCCAGAATTCACTGGTGAATTCTACCAAATATTTAAGGAAGAAATTATAACAAATATCTATAATTTCTCTTGGGGTCTACTTCCTAACTCATTTTATAAAGCCAGCATTATCCTAACCAGAAACAGACAGATACTTTATAAAAAAAGAAAACTACAAACTAATATCTCTTGTGAATGCCAATGCAAAAATTCTCAATAAATTGTTAGCAAATGGTATTCAATGATGTATAAGGAGAATTTACATCACAACTAAGTGAGATTTATAACTGGTATGGTATTTTGAAAGAACAGACAAATAGATTAATGGAACAGAATAAGGTGTCTAGAAATAAACCCACATTAATATAGACAGTTCATCTTTGATAAAAGAGCAAGGCAATAGAATAGAGCAAAGATAATTCCTTCCCCAAATGGTCTGCAACAACTGGACATCCAATGCAGAATATACAAAGAAGTCTTCAGACTCCATAATAAGAAAACAACAACCTGAATAAAAAAGGATGAAAGACTTTAGCAGACACCTTCACCAAAGAAGATATACAGATAACAAAAAAGCATATGAAAATATATTCCAGGGGCACTTGGGTGGCTCAGTCCGTTAAGGGTTGGACTCTTGACTTCTGCTCAGGTTCTGGTAAGGATGTTGATAATGAGGACAGGATATGCCTGTGTGAGGACAGGGGTATATGAGATATTATTGTACTTTCCTTTCAACTTCATGAATCTAAAGAAAAAAAAGTGAAATCCTTAAAAAATTTCAATAGTCACATGTGGCTAATGGCTACTGTATTGAACAACACATGTCTAACAGGTACTTTCCCAGTCACCAGTTCTTTATTCTCAACCTGAGGCTTCTATTCTTTTTTTCTTCAAGCTTTGGAAATCTCTACTCAATTTTTATTTAAATTAAATATTCTTTAATACACTTTCTTTTGTGGTAGCAAAATCCATTAGTCTCCTTTCTAATCCAAACCTCATATGCCTACTATTTGTGGGTCTGCCTTTTTGACTCTTAGGTTGTTAATTTACATTATTTAAGCAAGATATGTCTGTTTCTTCCCTTTCATTTTTTACTCCAGAGCACTGTCTTTATTGTTAGAGCATACAGGTTTGAAAGGCTGTCTAACTTTTGGGGTTGTGAAGCTGTAAGTAATCACATGTTTTTGTTGATGATAATGAAGAACCTGTAGTGGGGACAAAGTTTTCTTATGATTCAAGAAAAAAATATGCCCCGATAACATTTTTCATAAATGAAATTAGACAAATTATTGGTTGCCCTGCAGTAAATAATCTAGCTTTGTCCTCAATTACATAGAAATGCATCTGCTGAGTGGTAAAAGGAAATTAGTGCAGTCGGTTTCTTCAGGACAGTATCCTGTGCCTTGTTACATTTTAGTGATTTTTACTTCCAATTACAATCACTAGCATCTTTTCTGGCTTATAAAATCATTGGGACATATTAAAAAAAAGACTAGAGATACCATCCGATTTGGAGATTTAATGATAGAAAAGGGAAGAAAGAGAAACAAGTGATAGGGAATAAAAGAATAATAAGAAAGTGTAAATGCAGATGAAACAACTGGAAAGTCACTCTGTCCAGGATTCAGTTAAACAGTTTTTCTCAACTGACAGTGGAAGCAGCATTTAAAATAATGAGCTTCTAGCCCCCTAGTACTGTTTCCACAGTGTAGTATCTCTTTCTTTGCATTAGCTGTGGTTTATGTTTTCATTTATTATGTGCTATTAAAATTCAGTAAATTACATATCTGCACAATGAGTTACACCAGAAATGGATAAACCTGCCATTTCAGCTACTGGAAGCAAGTTCCAAAATACAGATAATATATTTTATGGAAATGAAGAAAAATAGGCTCTTTTTATAGACAGGAATGGTTGAATGAGAAAAATACTTCTAATTTTAAATACCTGTATTTTGCCTGCTAAAGATACTTTCTCAATATTTTGTCCCCACAACGCCTCCAGTAATTGATTGGTTTATTTCAAGGCATCAGACTTAAAGAGGAATGTGACACTTATTCATTCATTTGTAAAATAAAAATATATCAAGACTCAGTATATGTCAGGTCCTGTGCTGATTGTCTGAGACACAGAGAGTAAGTCATGGCACCTGCCACCAAATTTCTGATAGCCTCCCTGAAGATTCTTGAAACAGGCCATCAGGGAGCCCAGAGGATTATGAAAAAGATGCCATTCAACAGTAGAGGAGAGGCAAAAGTTTGGGGAATTAGGGAAAGTTTCCATAGGAAATGATATCTGATATAAGCCTTAAGTGAGGAAGTAGAGAAAGAGCACTTTAAGTAAAAACACGTAAAAAGGCATGAGCTTAAAAATTCAAGACACTTCAAAAATTTCAGTATTGCAAGAATGAATGGTTTATGTGGATTTGGATAAGTAATAAGACTTGAGCATCCAGATCTTGAAAAATCTTGTATGATACATTGAATTTTTATATTTTTTTCTGTATGTTGCAGAGAGTTGAGTTAAAAAAAACCTACTCTTCAACTAGTTTGTCAAAACAGATCTTTTAAAGTATGTAGTTTAGGAAGTAGCATGTCAGATCTCTAAATTAAAGCTGCTTCACCTTTAGGTAGTTCATTATTTGCTAGATCATTATTTGGTCAATAGAGACCATGTTCCAAGTGATGTATAATCATAAAATCCACTCTTCCCTCTCTATTATGAGGTCAAGATACAAAGAGAAATAATGGTTTTATTTATCAACAAATAATTATATTAATGATTAATGATAATGATCAACAAGTTAATGATATTAATTCTGTTTCCAAGAACATTAATGAGATCTGCCCTAAATAACTAAACTTCTTTTTAGGTTTAATCATTGTGTAGATCTAAACTCCAGCTCAATACTATACACACTGTATATTCACTGTTGCCTCTAACCTAGGGAAAACCTCATCTGTATTTAAATCAATTGATCTAGGTCTTCAAAGAAATACAGATAAATGACACTAAACCGTTTAAAAATTAAGATGAATATGACTACACAAATCATCTTTGCTTTCCCACTCCATTTCCTGATAAGCCATGCAGATAATCAAAACAGAGTGGAAGATGTCTTGGATCAATTAGCATGGTACAGTTGAATACACTTACACACTGAATACCCAGATGTTCCTCCACGGCTTAACCTTCATTTTTAAAAAACTAATTTTAGATAGAAAGAGTCTTATATTTTAAGTGTTAAAAAATAGACAATATAAAATTTGATTTTTAAAATGGGAATATATTTAAAAATTGTTATTTTGAAAATTTTATTACAAAAGTTAAATTTCAACTTTATGCAGTTTAAATTAACTTTCCCAATATTTCTGTGTGTTTTATAAGTGAGTTTAGCAATTTCTTCTGCATAGGCTCTTCATTTAAAGTAAATTAAAATAAATAATTAGCGTGAAAAATATATTTCCTTTTGATGTGATGTTGGTTGGATTCAGAAAATGTGCAATTATGAAATATACGTTTGAATTTTAGGTCAGACTTACACAAATAACTAATTTTAGATTTATATAAAAATGAAATATATGGACTTAGATCTAGGCAAATTATAAAACTCATGTGAATTTATAACAACATATAGATTAGATTACTTTAAGAACAATAAAATAAGCATCTTAATGTAATGTATTGGGAAGATATGAAGATTAAGGCCTGGCAATGACAAGTATGAGGCAGCCTTAAATGGGTCTTATAGATATATTAACAGGAGTTCCATGGGCTACTGCTCCATCATTCAGGTGACCAATCCCAAATTTCCCATGTTTCCCTGAGTGACACTTGGCTGCTATATACTCCTGGTGTGTCTGCACTAATCTGCACCTATTAGGAAAAATGGCAATGGTTGAATGGATATTAGGGATTCATAGTATTGGTTGGAGGCTTTTAAAGCTACATTGGGCAAATAGGCAGGAACTGTGGAAGTTTGAGAAGACCATGTTGCAGTATCCACAATTATGGTCATCTTGTGGAAACATTTTTATGTTTGCTGAGAAAGTGATGAATATGACCTCTAGCTTCAATATAACACTGTGAGAATTCAAGAGTCAAAGTCCATGAACAGAATATTTGATAAGCCTCTTCAGTGATTGTGCCAGAACAGGGGAAATTTTTATTGCGTTGGCTTTTATGATGAGAGGTGGGTGCCACCTTGCAAGATAATACCTATAAGAGGGTTCCCAAAAGAGAGAGTAAATGGTCATAATGGGTGGGAGGAGGTTGAGACTGGATAGTTTATAACAGCAAATGTTTAATATCTTGTTTTTCATTCCTGTGATACATGCAACTGGCCTATGTATTAAATTTTGTGTGTATATGTGTGATGAAGATGGCTATGATATCTGTAGTTCTCACTATCATGATTAATTGAGGAGTGTGTTGCCTCTGGCCTAAAATACATTAGTGGGAAAAAAACTACACATATCAATGATCTTTCCTCTGAAATTTGATATTTTTTCTTCTAAAGTTTATTTTCCTATCTTAATTCATTATTTTAATTTCCTCTTTGTGTTATCTTCATTTATAAACTCATTTTCTTCTTTAATTTCCCCTGGCTCCTCCCTTAGTTACTTCCTAATTTTTTTTCCCCTGTGAGCATTTGGGCTAATATAATTCTCATATTAAACTATACAAGAAGATCTTTATATAAGGATTTGCCTTTAAGAAGATTATTTGGAAGGTGATTTCAGAAGACTTCATCAGGGAGTACAGAAGTGAACAGGAAAGAGATCTCCAATCAAGAATTTGTAATCAAGCAAGTCACCACTATGGGTAATTGGACTTTGATCTCTCTGGGGAAGTCTGACAGCCAGGGTAGCACATGTTCATTAATATAATTCCAAATGAGGAGTATAGGAGCAGAGGTATTTTATATTCTGTATTTATATTTTAGAGTATCCCAGGCTTTTCTGGTTTGTATGCAAGTGGGAAAAATGAGCTCTTGGAAAACAGAAAAAGCTGTAAGGAAAAGAAATGCAGTGATAGTAGTTGGAATTTAGCCAATGTGAAATGAAATGGTAGAGATGAGGGATTACAGATGGAAACCAATCACATCTACTACAGATTAAGAGAACCTCCTCTTTCCCTGACTCTAGGTAACAGCAGTTACCTTATTGGTTATACTCAGATAGACTGAAATGGGATTCCCAAGCAAGTGCTTGAATAGTGATTATCTAGAGACTTAAGTAGGCAGTAAGCCACAGGACCAAGTCTTGGACAAGGGCGAGAAGATATAGGAGAAGAAGATAGTTAAATGCACCATGGCCATGGCATAAGTAAACCTAGAAGGACACAAAAACTGGCAACAAATGGGAAGTTATTCTAGATGGAGAAGTGATTTGTCCAGTCTCCCCTTCAGACTGTGACCCTCATCCCCTCATGCTGGGAGTGTTGTTGGCTAATAATCCACAGTTGAGTCCTTTTCTGGCAATCACCTTTAAAAGGGAGTGGTCTTGCTCATGTAACCAGGAGCAGGCTACTTCCAAGGACTTGTCAATACAGGAATATAAAGGCTCTGACCCCTTATTTCAATGGGGGGTTCTCTGAAGAGCCAGACCTATTTCTGAGCTCTCTGTGATCTTGGCTGAGGCTACCATGGATCATGAATCACAGCTTGGGGCCTCCCTCTGCCCTCTGCTTGCCTTACTTCAATAAGGTGTGATTTAATATTTCCTCTAGAGCATATCTAGTAAAGCTCTTGTAGGCAAATTTCCTTCCAAAAATCTACTTTTTGGGAATCCCAACTACAATAGTAACAACTACGGGGCGGACTATTGACAAAGCCTGGAATAGTAATTCACTGATTCTACAAAAGTGTAGTAGAAGGTAATTGGTATTGCTTTATTTCAAGCCTACACAGAAGTAAGCTCTAATGCTTAGTTTAGGCCATGTATAATTACTAGTGTTTATTGATGCATATCCTACCTGTATTCTAATATTGAACTTTTGAAGCTTACTTTGAATTCTATTGTATACAAATACCAAATAGATGTTGCCCCATGGAGCAAATAAGAAATTGTTTCATGGATTGTTATGAATATAAGCAATTCAGAAAAGATTTTGATAGTAAAAGTAGGGTTGCCATCTAGGGAATTTACAGTTGTTAAGTGTGTCCTTCAGTGGTTGGGTCTTATTTTGTTAGTGCCAATCTATTATTTTTTCAACCATATTGGGAGAAAATTGCTAAGCAGGTTAATGCAATTAGTTTTTTGTAAAAATAATGACCTGCATTATTGGTAGTCTTAATGTCACTTTGTTATTTACATTTTATAGTTTCTGGTTCACAGGCAATTAAAGCCTGCTCTGGACTCTCTAGATGTTTATTTTCATATGAAATTCTCCAACCCCTTCCCATCTTGAATAAAAAGAAGGTTTTTACTTACGAGCGATTCTGCCGCACTAAAGCTGTAAAATCACTTTTCTACCGTATGAACCCAAATAACTTTCTGAAAAGGCTGTCTCTTTTTCTCACAGTTAAAAACTCATTTCTTTTCTATTTATCTTAATATATCTTATATTTCCTTAGGCTAGGAAGTGGGAATGAGTGTGAGGAAAAGTACTGCTATTCTCAAGGCCTTCTTTTCTGAGATCTGGAAAATTAGGCTTGACCTTTTTCCAGCAGAGTATTATGGAATAGCTAGAGCGTATTATGGATTTGAGAAATAAAAGACCAAGTCAGAAAGACTGGGACCAAAGAACAATCCTTTATGTATTCCAGAAAAAGCAAAACGCTTCCTCTTCACAGTCATATTAGCATTAGATAAAAGATTTAATTAGAAGAGAATCTTTAATATGCTTGTCTGGTGTGTATTTTTACTTTTTTTGTCAAGAAAGTAAATGAGAGAAGATTCAGAATTTTACCAAAGTGGTCTCATGGACATAATGAGGTTAACGAGCTAAAATTAGGCTCTTGGGCTTAGAGAAGAAAATAATTCACTTATGAAAAGAATTTTTAATTAAATGAAGTGCCTTCATCCAATTGACACAATTTGCTAGTGAGAGATAAGCGGTAGAGATGGACCAGATAAGAGAAAATAATGATGAGGTAAAGTTGTATGAGATTAAGAATCACAGTACTCATTTTAATGCTCTTGCACCCCTCAGTAGCCTGGTATTGCTGGAGAAAATAAAATAGGACACAAAGAATTAACATTGAGAAAGACATAAGCACCACTTTCACCCTGGTATATAGCTCACCCTGCAAATGTGTATTATTGTTGCAGGGCTGTCATAACAAATTACCACAAATTATGTGGCTTAAAACAACATAAATTTATTCTCTCACAGTTCTGGGGGCTAGGAGTCTAAAATCAAGAGCTTGTCAATGCCATTCATCGAAATCTCTGAAGGCACTAGGGGAGGATCTTCCCTTCTGGTGGTAGCCAATTTCCTTTCCTTGCTTCGTAGTTGCATCATTGCAATCTCTGCCTCTAATGTCATAGGGCATTCTCTCTGTCTCTCCCTTTCTGTGTGTCTGTTTTCTCTTGTTATGAGAAAACCAGTCTTTGGATAAGGCCTTCCCTAGGTCAGTATGACCTCATCTCAACTCAATTAATTACAACTTCAAAGGCTTTATTTTCAAATACATTCATATTCTGTGGTTTCCAGTGGACATGATTATTTTGTGTGTGGGGGGCAATATCCAATTCAGTATACTGTGTAAAAAATATCTCTGAAAGAATGCTTCATATAAGGACATTTCTTCACAATAAATGATAAGATCTTGACTTTCTGATCTTCCTTCTTTGACACACCTATTATAATAACTTAGAATACACAATCCATAACACTGTACATGTATTTGAGTTTCTCAATGAAAACAAGAAACTTCTAGGATCAAGCTCTTTAAACTTTTGTTCTAAATTGTTGTGTTTAATAACTGACTTGCAAATAAAATAAGAATACTTGGTTCCTAGAAAATTGAAGGTATATTTTGTTTAATTTAAATTTGTGACTTCTAAGAATACTAACTGGGCAATGTAGTTTATAATAATCTTTTTTTAAAAATTTGGGTAAATTTTAGACTTACCAAAAAGTTTTGAAGACTGCATGTAGAGAATGCTCTGCTATTCCACACCCCATTGTATTGTTAACATCTTACCTTAATCTGAAATATTTCTCCTAATTAGTGAACCAGTATTAGTATATTATAATAATCTAAGAATTTCTGATTTCTTTATTGAATATTTTTAAATCTTTTTTATTTTTTAATTTATTTTTTATTTAAATTCAATTTAATTAACATATTCTGTATTATTAGTTTCATAGGTAGAATTTAGTAATTCATGAATTGCATACAACACCTAGTGTTCCTTACATCAAGTGCCCTACTTAATGCTCATTTTTCTCATCTTCCCAACCACCTCCCCTCCAGCAACCCTCAGTTTGTTTCCTATAGTTAAGTCTCTTATGATTTGCCACCTTCTCTGTTGTCTTAATTTTCCTTCCCTTCCCCTATGTTCATCTGTTTGTTTCTTAAATTCCACATATGAGTGAAATCCTATGGTATTTGTCTTTCTCTGACTGACTTATTTTGCTTAGCGTAATACCCTCTAGTTCCATCCATATTGTTGTAAATAGCAAGATTTCATTCTTTTTGATGGCTGAGTAATATGCCAGTGTATACTGATAAAGAAGAAGTGGTATAGATATATACATATACCACCTCTTCTTTATCCATTCATCTGTCAATGGACAGACATGTGGGTTCTTTCCACATTTTGACTATTGTGGACATTTCTGCTACAAACATCAAAATGTATGTACCTCTTTGGATAAATACTTTGTAGTGCAATTGCTGAGTTGTAAGGTAGCTCTATTTTTAACTTTTTTTTTTTAAAGATTTTATTTCCTTATTTGACAGAGAGAGAGACAATGAGAGAAGGAACAAAAGCAGGGGGAGTAGGAGAGGGAGAAGCAGGCTTCCCACTGGGAAGCCCAATTTAGGGCTTGATTCCAGCACCCTGGGATCATGACCTGAGCCAAAGGCAGACAATTAATGACTGAGCCACACAGGCATCCCATATTTTTAGCTTTTTGAGAGTGGCTGCACCAGTTTACATTTTTATCAACAGCATAAGAAATTTGCCCTGTCCTTTCCTGAGTTGTTAATTTTAGCAATTCTCACTGTTGTGAGGTAGGATCTCATTTTGGTTTTGATTTGTGTTTCCCTGATGCTGAGTGATGTTAATATTTTTTTTCATGGGTCTGTTAGCCATTTGTGTGTCTGCTTTGGAGAAATATCTTTTCATGTTTTCTACTTGTATCTTGCCTGGGATTTTTTGTTTTTTTTTTAGTTGAGTTGGTAAGTTCTTTATAGATTTTGGAAACTGATAAGTTTTTGAGTTGGTAAGTTCTTTATAGATTTTGGAAACTAGCCCTTTATCTGATAAATATTTGTAATCTTTATCTGATAAAAATTTGTAAATATCTTCTCCTATTCCATAGGTTGCCTTTTAGTTTTGTTGACTGTTTCTTTTGCCATGCAGGAGCTTTATATCTTGATGAAGTCCCAATAGTTCATTTTTGCTTGTGTTTTTCTTGCCTTTGGAAACATGTCTAGCAAGAAGTTGCTGTGGCCTAGGTGGAAGAGGTTGCTGCCTGTGTTCTTTAAGATTTTGATGGATTTCTGTCTCACATTTATGTCTTTCATCCATTTTGAGTTCATTTTTGTGTATGGTGTAATGAAGTGATCCAGTTTCATTCTTCTGCATGTGGCTGTCCAATTTTCCCAACACCATTTGTTGAAGAGATTGTCTTTTTTTCCATTGGATATTCTTTCCTGCTTTGTCGAAGATTTGTTGACTAAAGAGTTGAGGACCCATTCTGGTTCTCTATCCTATACTATATTCTATTCCTTTGATCTATATGTCTATTTTTGTGCCAGTACCATATTTTTGATTATCTTTGTTTTTTTCTTTTACTGTCCCAGGATCCAATCCAGGATACCATGTTAACATTCAGTAGTTATGCTTCCATGGGATACTTCCATGGCTGGGACAGTTCCTCAGATTTTTCTTTTTCTTAATGGCCTCAATAATTTTGAGGTGTTTTGGTCAGATATTTTTACAGGAGGCCTTTCTGTTGCGTTTGTCTTACTTTTCCTTTTTTTCTACACATAGATTGGGGATATGTGTTGTGGGAGGAAGTTCATACAGATGAAATAGCATTTTCATATAATTGTACCAAGGGTACATCCTCTTAACATGCTTTATCACTATGGATGTTAACCTTCATCACCTGGTTGAGGAAGAGTTTTTCAGGTTTTTCTGTAATGGTTATTATTTTTGCTCTCTTTCAATATTGTATTGTTTAGAAGGAAATCACTATGTGCAACCCATACTTAAAGATTGAGGAGTTATGTTTCACCATCCTGAGATAATAAATAATAATAAAAATAATAATAACAACAACAATAAATTATTTGGAATTATTCTATACTGAACATTTGTCTGCTTTCACCCATTTATTTATTTATTTAATCACTTATTTAGTGATTTACCATGGACCCATATTATTTATTTTTTGCTTTAAATTATAATCCAATAATAGGACACTTATTTTCTGCTAGAATTGTTCTAGCTTTGGCTGTTGGGAGCTCTCTTAAGTTAGTTTCTGTTCCCTTTCACATGTCCCCATCATGGGCATGCACTTCTGTTGTGCATGTGTGTGATACTTCTTTACTTTTTGGCATTGAATGATGCTCCAGGCTCATATTGTATATTCCACTCCCCTAGGCCTAGAAACAACCATTTCTTCAATGAAAACTGGTTCTTTGTATTCAAAGAATACAAAGATTGTTAGAAATCTGGACACTCAATCTGGAGCTTCACTGCATCTAACCCTCTCAGTCAAAGCAGTTTGCAAATATATGTATATATGTGTTCCTACTAAATTATGTATGAACACAAACCTATGAGTGTTTCTGTATCTTTCCATCTGTATTTATATTAAGTTAAATGTGAGTTCATATTGATAGTACCAACTCCAATCCATTACCACATAGATCCTTTTAGCCTTCCCTCCTTGCTTATCTGTAAACTCCCACTCCAAAATTGAGACACTTGGCTCTACCATCTGGCATTGATTTACTTATTTGTTCAGTTGTAGTATACATTTATATAGTCACTTTAGGATTGTTAACCAGCACCCCCAAAAGAAGTAAACTTACCTACTAGAATATAATACTTACATAGTTTGGTTTTTTGCTACAGTCTTATAGTATCTGTGAATTTCCAAAGTTATTTACACCAGAATCTTTCTCCCTTTCTCTTCAGTAAAGTTTATGTTATATATGTGTAATGCAGTTAGATTCTTTCATAACAGTTAGTACGCCATCTTGGGACCCTTGACCTCCTTGATATTGCTTGTTTGTTTATCTATATACATTAAGATTTACTGCTTATGGTGAAAAATTCTGGGTTTTGACAAAGACATGTGTCTACCACTATAGTATTATACAAAATGGTTATAGCATTCCTTTGTGCTTCACCTAATCACACCTTCTCCTGCCACAAACCCCTGACAACTGCTGATGTTTTCTTTCTCTATAGTTTTGCCTTTTTCAGAATGTCATATAAATGGAATCATAAAGTATTTTGCCTTTTCAGATCAGCTCCTTTCACTTACCTATTTAAAGAATATTTATTTGAAATTTATCCATGTTGGGGCACCTGGGTGGCTCAGTTGGTTAAGTGACTGCCTTTGGCTGAGGTCATGATCCCAGGGTTTCGGGGTTGAGCCCCGCTTCAGGCTCCATGCTCAGTTGGGAGTCTGCTTCTCTCTCTCCCTCTGCCCCTCTTCTGCTGGTGCTCACTCTGTCTCTCTCTCAAATAAATAAATAAAACCTTATCTGTGTTGTTTGTGGGTTGATAGTTCATCCATTTGTACCACTGAATAGTATTTAATTATATGCCTATACCACAGTTTGTTTATCCATTCATCTATTAAAATACATTTTGGTTGCTTCCAGTTTTTGGTGATTATGAATAAAACTAATTCATAATGCACCCATGTGCAGGTATTTTGGTGCATATAATTTTTCAAATAATTTGGGTAATATTGGAATGTAATTGCTGGTAAAATTATGTTTAGCTTTATAAGAAAATGCCAAAGTGGTTGTAACCTTTTGCATTCCCTCCAGCAATGAATGGAAGTTCCTATTGTTTCACATATTCATTAGAAATTGATACCATCAGATTGGATTGCAGCCATTCCAGTAGGTATGTAGTGGTATGTTATTTATTTATTTATTTTTGGTTTGCATTTCCTTAATGACAAATGATGTTGAGGATGTTTTCATATCTATTTGCAATATGTATTCATGTTTATTTGCTATTCTTATTTCTTTGATGAATTATTTTTATTTTTTGCCCATTGTTGATTTTTTAAAAATTTTATTTATTTACTTGAGGGAGAGAGAGAGAGAGTGAGACAGAGAGCATGAGAGGGAAGAGGGTCAGAGGGAGAAACAGACTCCTGCTGAGCAGGGAGCCCAAGTGGGACTCAATCCTAGGACTCCAGGATCATGAACTAAGCTGAAGGGAGTCACTTAACCAACTGAGCCACCTAGGCGCCCCAAGTTAATTTCTTATTGTTGAGATCTAAGAGGTTTTATTATTACATAATTTTGGATACTTTGGATACAAGTTATTTATCTGATAAATGATTTGAAAAAATTTTTCAATCTGTGATTTCTCTTTTCATTCTCTTAACAGAATGCTTTACAGCAATTAAAAAATTTTTAGGTAAATTCCAAGCATTAAAATTATTTTCTTTCATGGATTATACTTTTGGTGTTGAATTATATCTAAACTACAGATCATGCAGATTTTATCTTATGCCTTTTTTTTTTTTTTAAAGATTTTATTTATTTATTTGACAGAGAGAAATCACAAGTAGATGGAGAGGCAGGCAGAGAGAGAGAGAGGGAAACAGGCTCCCTGCTGAGCAGAGAGCCCGATGCGGGACTCGATCCCAGGACCCTGAGATCATGACCTGAGCCGAAGGCAGCGGCTTAACCCACTGAGCCATCCAGGTGCCCCTATCTTATGCCTTTTTCTAGAAGTTTTATACTTTGCATTTTACATTTTGGCCTATGGTATATTTTAAGTTAAAATTTATTTAAAGTATGAGGTCTGTGTCTAGTTTCTCTTAGTTACTTTCTCACTTTTTGTTTGTTTATGGAAAGCCAATTATTCTAACACCATTTATAGAAAAGATTATCTTTGCATTATATCCATTATATTGTCTTTTTGCTTTTGTAGTTAAATCAGTTGGCGTTATCTATGTGGGCCTATTTCTAAGCTCTCTATTTCATTCTATTACACTGTGTCTATATGTGTGTCTTTTACTAATATCATGCTCTTTTCTTTACTGTAGCATTATAGTAAATCTTGAAATTGGGTGGTGAGTCCTCCGACTTTGTTCTTCTTCAGTGTTGTATTTGCTTTTCTTTCATATAAATGTTAGAGTCAGTTTGTCATTATCTCCAAAAAAAATTTCCTGGTATTCTGAATGAGGTTGTATTAAATCTGTATACCAAGTGGGAAAGAACTGACAATCTTTACTAGGTTGAGTTTTCTGATCCATGAACAAAAAAATCTCTATTTACTTAGACACTTTTTGATATTTCTCACCAATGTTTTGTTTTATCTTTTTAGTACAGTTGTAAATGGTATTTTAAAATTTAATATTCTAATTTTTCTTTTCATGTATATAAGAAAGCAACTGACTTCGCATATTAAGTTATATCCAGCTACTTTGCTATATTTGTTAATTATTCTAAAAGTTTTTTATTGGCCATCCACTTTATAGGCTATTTTTAGGGCTATCTACATAGACAACCATGTTATCTTTGAATAAAGACAGTTTTATTCCTTCTTTTGGATTTTGTGTACATTTATTTTCTTTTCCTTGTACTACTGAATTAGCTAGCAATTCCAGGATGATGTCAAATAGGAATGTGGAAAGACAATATCTTTGCCTTATTTTTGATCTTATGTGGACAGTCTTTAGTCTCTCCCCATTAAATATGATGTTACTCGTAAGTTTTTTATATATACTTTATTAAGTGTAGGAAGTTTCCTTATATTTCTAGTTTTCTTTCTAGTTTCTAATCATAATTTCTTACTGTTTTCAAATCATTTTCTGCAATTATTTTATTGATATGATTATATATTTTTTATTTAGTGTGTAATGTAATGTTATAATGATTGATTTATGAATTCTGAATCACATGCTTTCCTGGTCATGATGTATTTTTTTTTTAATATATTGCTGGGTTTGATTTTATTAAGAATTTTGTTTCTCTGTTCATGAGAGATAGTGGTATTGGTACCTTGTAAAATCTTTATTTTTTTTGGTATTAGGATAATGAGAGGCTCAAAAAATTAATTGGTAAGTTTTTCTGCTTTTATTTGCTCAAAGAGGTTGCAGAGAATTGGTATTATTCTGGAAAAGATTATGGGGAATTTGTATTAGTTCTTCCTAAAATATTTGGTAGGGTTAATCAATGACACCATTTGGTCTTATGGTTCCTCTCTGTAAGAATTTAAATTATTAATTTCTTTAATAGATATACAAATATTTATATATTTCTCCTTGATTATATTTGAGTAGTTTGTATTTTGGGTTCACTTTACCTAGGTTAATCAAACATCCGGGGACAGAGTTGTTCATAATATTTCCTTATTAACATTTTAATGTGCATAGGATCAGTAGTTATAACTCCCCTCTTTAATTGCTGATATGGTAAAATGTGTCTTCTTTCTCTTTTTCCTGTTTAATCTGCAGAGGTATCGATGTTACTGATCTTTTCAAAGAACTAGCTTTTGAATTCATCGACTTTCTCTATCGTTTTGATGTTTCAATTCCATGGATTCTCTTTTAACTTTTCATTATTCCTTTTCTTTTGATTGTTTTAGGTCTATTTTGTTCTTTGTTCTCTAGTTCCCTAAAGTGGATGCTTATGTTATTGTGGCCAATGCACTTTGAAAAAAATTAAGTTTTATAAAGATGTATGTGATGGGATTTGAAACACACCTGAGAATTGACCCTTGTTCTGGTGAGGCTGGAGGGCAGAGAGAACAGCAGTCATCAGCTATCTTTTACATTACAGCCCAGGAAGTAGGCTAACACTGATCATATTGGTGGTGAGGATAGATGAAGAAAATAGTGGACTATGAACAAATTATAGACCTATACAGTTACATAGGCAGTCAATATATTTTCAAAGGCAAATGCAAATTCTTGTCATTTTATGAGTGAATCAATTCTATTTATAATTTCTACACTTTTCTGCTGATCTGATGATACCAGATGGTATCAGAGTTGAATAACTATCTAGTGAATTCAGAATTTCAAACCACCAAATGGAGAATGATTGGAATCCTCAGTGTGCCATAAACTGAGCAGGGAAGTACCTTCAGCAGGAACTGTGGTGTTCATTGCTGAATCAGGGCCATGATTTTGCTATCTGAAGTGATTGATAGTACTACATGACAGTCTTACAGATTTACATGGATGTAGAAGAGTAAAATTAAAAAAAAACTGATTAATACAATAGTTCGATATCTCTTGGGGAAAACTTTGCCAAAATGTTATGAATATTAGCTTCTCACTCTATGCCTCAACAGAGGATGCCAACTTTATCTGTGTAGCAGTACTGTTCTTTATCTTTTATTTTGGAAAATGTCAAGTTTTATAGAACACTGTACTTATTTATGATATCTATTTTGAAGGAGTATGACCTCTAGACAAATTTGCATGTGTTCTTTGTTTTGAAGCACAAATCATTCTCTTTTTAATTTATTATTTATTGAAAAAATATTGAGTGTCTAGCAGGTATTAGGCACTATTCTAGGCCATGCCCACCCAGCACCCCACTTTCTAAAATAGGAGACAGATAAAAAACAACTAAATAAATATGTAATATGATTGTGTTCATTGACTAATGCTAAGAGGTTAAAGCAGCTTAAGAAGACTGGCATTGACAAATTAGGGGTGTGTGTGTGTGTGTGTGTGTGTGTGTGCGTGCATGTATTTGTTAGGCTAGATGTTTAGAAAGGATATTTTAGAGGAAGTGATGGTTAATTAACAACTTGGATTAAATGAAGGAATGCATGTTGCAAAACTTGAGGGACAAAGAGTTCTAGGCAGTAGTGATAGCAAGTACAAAAGCTCTAAGTAGGAATAAGCATGGCATCTTAGAGGAACTGCTCTAGGGAACCTAGAGCTGAGTAAGGGAGGCAAAAATTGGGTGGAGTGGTAGTAGAACAGGTAGTCAAGAGCAGAGTATGTAGTGCCTTCGAGGCCATGTGGAGTTTGGATGCAATATGGTAGGACTATTTTGAACAGAAGACATTTGGGCAGCTATGAGAAAAGTCACTATGGACAATTCTGCTGATCTTTAGGAAAAACAAGACACAGATAGGTAGCATTTTGCTTGCAGTTGAGATTGACTTGAATGAGACTGTTAATGAGACTGTACAGTGAACAAAGTCCTGATATTCTTTAGTAGGATGTTTTTAACAAATTCCATAGTCTGAGCGTCAGGGCTCTGGCATTAAAATAATCAAGGCAGCAGAGAGGATTATTGGAGAAAATGACTAATGATTTTAAGGCTTGTCTCAGTTGTTCTGAGGCAGTAATATAAGAGCTAATGGATTGGATTGGAAATCAGGTGTTATTAACAGTAATTTTGCTCTTGTGCCCAGAGAGGTTTAGCATATCTCCAAGAATATTTGCTGACAGGTAGTCACCTGGGAACTAGGAAAATAGAGTCCTCTGAGTCCCAACCAGAAACTGACTGAGACAAGCTTCTTGGACCTCTACCTAAGATATCTCCTTCACTGTTAATTTTGTTTAGTTATTGCCTCAGCAATATAAAAACATTAATAGTGCCCATTCCTAGAAGGCTAAATAATTCCATAGCTAAATAATAGAGTGTTATGTAGATATTTGAAGCTGTATATCTTTTACAGAGCAGGAAGGCAGAGGTTGGTTCCTGCGAAATGGGGAAAAGAGGGACTGTTATTGGACTGCTATACTAAAGACCTGGAGAAGAATGATAATGTATCACCCACTCAGGCAAATCCTTTGTCTGTAAAATATATAAAATTCAATGCTCATTGTCGGGATAATAGAACAGAGATAGCTAAACATATAACAAGCAGAGTTTTAAAAGAATGTAATTTGGTTCTGTGTCTTTTCCCAGCATGCAATTTTACTTACTTCTCCTTTAATGTATAAATTTGCTAAATTTCAAATCATGTAGTGTTTTGTTTATCATTTCTGAATTTTTCTACACCCTCTACCATAGTGTTTCTCTTAAATTTTTGTTTTGTTTTTGCACTGTGGGTGTTTGATAGATTGTGACTACCTAAAGAAGTTGAACACTAATCTCATATTATATGAAAATCTGGAGAGTATCTTTCTATTTAATAATATCTATATTAGAGAAATAACTCATTATAGAAAGTAGCTCATTAATTTACTTATTCTTTTTATTCATTCATTTATTTACTGTCTTATATTTGATAAACATCTGGTGTGTATCTGGAAACAATATTAGAGAACACATTTATAAAAATCGGTAAGACATAGGTTGTCTTAGATCAGCTCACATTCTAGCAGCGGTAATTATAGTAGAATTTAAGTGCTTTGTATTATAGAAACAAAATCCTGTGGTAACATAGAGGAAGAGAGTGTTCCTTGCTAGGAAGGATAAGGGAAGTCTTTTGAAAAGGAGTGATACTTGAGGAAGGGTTTTTTTTTTTTTAAGATTTTATTTATTTATTTGACAGACAGAGATCACAAGTAGGCAGAGAGTCAGGAGGGGAGCAGGCCCCCCCCCGCTGAGCAGAGAGCCAGATGTGGGGCTCGATCCCAGGACCCTAGGATCATGACCTGAGCTGACGGCAGCGGCTTAACCCTCTGAGCCACCCAGGTGCCCCTTGAGGGAGGTTTTTAAAGAGGAATATGATTTTCTCATGTAGAATGAAGGTGACCCTAAAAGGTACAGAGGCATAAAAACACAAGGCATAATCACGTGAAAGCAAATTTGTTCAGTGGAATTAAAGAATGAGATATAACTAGGGAAAGACGGGAGATGAGACTGGTAATTTGGGCCATTTTGTAAAGGCTCTTCGCGTCATGCTAAAGAATTTAGATTTTAATTTATGAACAGTGAATAGTCAATGTCTTAGCATATTTGGGCTGCTATAATAAAATACCATAGTTTGAGTGGCTTATAAACAATAGAAATTTATTTCTCACAGTTCTAGAAACTGGGAAGTCCAACATGAAGGTGTTGGCAGATTTGATATCTAGTGAGCCAGCTTTCTGTTCACTGGCAGCTTGTTTTTTCCCTGTAATCTTACATGGTAGAGGAAGCAAAGTACTTTCTGGGGCTTCTTTTATAAGGGCACTGATAGCATTCACAAGGACTCTGCCTCATGACCTAATCACCTCCCAAATGCCACATGTCCATATATAATCATTTTGGGGATTAGGTTTAACATACAAATTCTGGTGAGACACAAAATTTCAGCATAGCATTCAGCAAAGTTTTAACAACTCTTAGAGACTGAATTAAAATTTAGTCCACACCAAAAATTAATATGTTGAAGCCCTAACACCCAATATGACTGTATTTGGTGACAGCGCCTTTATAAGTAATTAGGAGATAACCTCCTAAAGGAGGTCATAAGAAATGGGGCCTTAATCCAATGTAACTAGTCTGCTTAGAAGAAGAGGAAGATGGATCAGGGATGTGCATGCACAGGGAAAATACCATGTGAGCACACAGTGAGGAGGCAGCTGTTGGCAAGCCCAGGAGGGAGACCTCCAGAGAAATTAAACCTGTCAACAACTCGATCTTGGACATCCAGACCCCTTCAGAACTGTGAAAAAAATTTTTGTTGCTCTTTTGTGTAAGCCCCCTGGTCTGTGGTATTTCATTATAGCAGCCTTGGCAGATTAAAACAATGACTAAATTATTTTGCAGATTTTTCCCCCTCTCTTTGACTTCTGAATTACTGCTTTGTGTGGTTATTTTTCCCCTCACAATTACTTCCCTGTTTTCTTCTTTGGCTCACTTTCTCCTTAGTTTCCCTTAATTCTTCTTTAAATAATGTTGCTGTTCTTCAGGTTTTGGTTGATGGTGTTGTTTTGACTTAAGCTGTTTTCTTCTAACTCTGTGTATTCTCCATGATCAATTTTATCTAGGTCTATGACTGAAATATGGCTCATATGTGAATGACTTCAAATCCTTCTGAGTTCCTGTTTGGCATCTTTACACTCATTATACAGGTAGCGAAATGCAACATGTTCCAAAATGAATTATTATGTTTTGTTCCTACTCTGTTTCTATTTGTGCAACCAAATTCAGAAAATGTTATCCCATCTACCCAGTTACATAAACAAGAAATCTGAGAGTCATTCTGCACGAGAGTCATTCCTCCACGAGCCCACCTTTCTGCCCACAAATATAATTAATTGCCAGTATCTGAAGATGCTACCTGTACAGCATTTCTATTAGATTTTCTTGTCAATTCCTTTGGCATGGCTTTAGATCAGGCATGAACTATTTCTCAGCTGTGGTCACCTTCTGATGGGTGGGTATTTCATTCTATGAAAGCCAGTTATTTCCTAATATCTTATAATTTTGAGATAATAACTCAGTAGAAGGCTTCTGTGATTAGACAATTAAAATTCTGTCTAGCTTTTGATGTTTCATGTAATGTAGGTTTTCCTACACAAGATGAATAATAACTACAGAATTGACATACATGCCTCCAGGGTTATTTCAGTTTAAAATATTTCAGACTGCTTAGTGCGATACTTAGTAGTTAAGGTTCATTAAGATGGTAAAGCTTCCTAGAATAGGAGACACATTTTTCTTTTATAATGTGGATCTTTGTCTTATAATTTACATGAGTGACTCAGACTGAAATTTGAATAAAGCCTTTTTAGAACTCTTCGTGCGCCCCTATCTTCCTTAAACAAAGCTGTATAATATAAGTAATTGCTAGTCGGTCAGAAATGAAGCAACACATTCATTCGCCTAACCAACTTGGTCAATCACCATTGCCCAGGCTAAATTTTTAACTACTAGAATCTTCTAATTTTTTTTAGTTAATTCCTTTTTCCTGCAAGATAGATTAAAATCTGCTTTACAGTTCCATTCATTTTCTTGTCCTGCTCTATTTTTGCTTTTCTAGGTTATAAATCCAGTAAAAGTTCCAAATATCTTGGCCTTTGCAGTTCACAACTGGTGGTAGTACAGATCTTTCAGCTTGGGATATAGTGGTGTGTCAACTGAATGTGAAAAGAAAACCATAAACTTTTGAACTAGAAGCCAAATGTACACAAAATAAAAACTCTCTTATTTCATCTCCAGTAAGGAGTTTCTTATATCATTTTCATGGATTTTGTTATGGTTCAGCAACGTACTGGGAAATATTCTGCTGGAAAAAATGTGAAAAAAATTTGAGAAAATGCAAATATCAGTAGGTACCATTTTTTATTAATGATTTTTATTCATAGCTGACTTCTAATTTCTATCATCGTTTTCCATTGGATATACATGCTTTTTTGTTGCTGTTGTTTTTATAGCTGGAAAAAGATCAATGGATTAATTGGTTGGGCAAATCGATGAGGGAGTATAGATTACTTATCTCTGACAGAACAGAAAGCTACCTGATTCTGAAAGCATAGCATTTTTGTTACCTATAAAGAAAAATTACAGGTATCCAAGTGACAAAGAACCTAATTAGAATTGTTGGCTTCATGCTTGACATTGTAGGGAAAACTGGCAAAAAGGGGAATAGGTGTTTTTTCCCTGCCATGTTGCCCTTCCTCAGGTAAATACAAGTTAGAACTCAAGAAAAGCCATGAGCTGTTCAGTATCATCAGTCTTGACATAATGAAACTGAATAGCCCCTATGTTTCGTTTCGCATTGTGACTTAGCCAGACGAGGAGAAAACATAAACAAAAACAAGAGACCTCTTCCATTAAATGCTTCCTCTTTGGGCTGTTGTAGCTTGTGGTGACCACAAGATGCCAGTGTTTTAGAACACTGTTAGGAATAGATGGCTGGTTAGCACTGTTTAGTTACTGAAAGAAAAGACAACTGTGCTGGGGAAAGATCTATACATAGATCTATCTATATTTTTTACTCTTAATACATGTATTTCCTACAACATTGTTTGAATAAATCATGGATTATTGATAGGAAAACAACTTGAAAATGAAAAAAAGAAGGAAAAAAGATAGAAGCATCATCCTTAAATCAAGAAAGATCTAAAGTCATGTTCCCTAAGTTACTTTCTACTCTTTCATGATATTCAACATGCTACAAGAGAAAGTATATCATATAGTTAAAATTTTTGGTCCTTGGATTGAGAAACAATTGGTTTGCAATCTTTATTCTTTCTTAATAACTGCTTGTTCCTAAACAAGTCTGCTAACTTCTTTAAGTGTCAATTTTGTCATATGTAAAGTGAAAAAAAAATCTGCTTGATCAGTTTATTGTGAAAATTAAAGAAGATAGGGTATATTAGCACTTACAGAGCATTCAGTAGAGGGTAATAAGATGAAAAAAGATGACGATCAGCAAAAAGGTATTTTTCTTTTATGGTAAGTTTATTATTCCTTCTCATAAAATGGAACAAAGAAGTCCTGATAAGCTGCATTGTGCACCTACTACCCTGTAAGATCATACAGTATTTAGCAGCGCCTGGGTGGTTTCAGTCAGTTAAGTTTTTGATTCTTGATTTTGGCTCAGGTCTTGTTCTCAGGTTCATGAGATGGAGCCCTGCATTGCTCTCCATGCTGGGTGTGGAGCCTGCTTAAGATTCTCTTCCTCTGCCTCTCCCTCTATGTGTGTGTCTCTCTAGCTCTCTTTAAAAAAAAAAAAAAAAGTTTCTCAGTGTTCTCATTTCTATTTTCTTTGTGTTGCAGTTATAGCTGGACTGAGGTATTTAAAACATAGCCATTAAAATAGTGTTATAAGAAAAAAAAAGTTATAAGAGCTTTTATTTATCAAGTATTTATTATGCCACATATTTTGGTTTGTTCTTTATAGGCAAGTTAAAGAAATGACTAAAGTCACACAGCTTAGAAACTAAAACGTTAGTATTTAAACCATATCTTATTTCAAAACTCATGCCCTTAACCAATTTTTGGGGGAAAAAAATTGCCTTCTAAGTTGAAGATTTACCTTTAAGCTTCAGAGCTGCTGGTGTCAGAAGGGCAGATGTTTCTGGTACCCGAGGTGAGGTTTTGATGTATGAAGTTGGTGGATAAAAATTAGAAAAACTTTACAGGAACCATAAACCTTTATTTTATGATTTGTGGTCCTAAGCTCTTCTTATTTTCACGATCAAATCAAATGATCTCAACTATTGTAAATATTGTCGAGTTCAGATTACTCTGCAAGAGAGATTTAAGAAACCCCTGTAGAGACTAGCTTCTGACTCGCATGACAGTATGGACCCCACAAATTCAGTTTACTTTAAACCACCTATTGTCTAAGTCTTATCCAAATAAAAGATACAATCTCAATGATTTTCTGGAATGCTGTTTATGTATGGATCCCCTTACCACCATCTTGCTCTGCTTGAGTGTGCAGCTGTACACTAATTGGAGTGAAATCTGGACCATCTTCTACCTGCCATGCTGGCTCCCTTCACATTAAATGATGCTACAAGGAATATGCCTGCTTGGTCCATAGGAAATCATCATCATGCATGAGTGTTGAAGTATTCCTTTTTTTTTTTTTTTTAAAGATTTTATTTATTTATTAGACACAGAGAGAGAGAGATCACAAGTAGGCAGAGAGGCAGGCAGAGAGGGGGGGGGGAGCAGGCTCCCTGCTGAGCAAACCTTTTCCTTCACCTTCTTTACTTGACTTCTATTATGCGGAGTTCGATCACAGGACCCTGAGATCATGACCTGAGCCGAAGGCAGAGGCTTAACCCACTGAGCCACCCAGGTGCCCTGAAGTCCTCTCTTATAAAAGCAAAGTCTTTTTGCCATTTTCATGACTGGAAAAAGAAGCTGAAATACTAGCTGTTAATAACATACACTTTCTTTTCTGAAAAAAAGTGAAAGTGTTATTGGGTTCTGGGCACATCCCCAAACTGAAACCTCCTTTGTATTAAAAAAACAAAACAAAACACAACTCCAGCATTCTCATGTACACTCTTCCCCAGTTCTATTCAATGATTTGGTAGGCCTTGACCTTCAATACAAATCTGCAATCTCTCTTGAGCAGAAAAACAGTTGCGAAGAAAAACCAACATTTTCAAAGCAGAAGGAAAATAGTATCCCTGGAATGGACATAAGAGAATGAAATAGATCAAACATGCCTTCGGTTATGTATTACTAACATGACCGATGAAAACGAGATAATGAATCGAACCTCTTTCAATGCAAAGATCAAGGAAGTGAAGCAAAGGACATCTAGTTTGTGTATAAATGTGAAGCTTTAGAATTGGTGCTGCTTTCTTCCCCGGTGAGGAAAGGATAGGGCTATGGGAAAGATAGGTAGACTGAGATACACACACACACACACACAGTGAATATACACAATGTTAACATGTTATATTATATATAATATATACAGATATGCACGTATATGAACACATACATATAAAATTACACGATGGGTTTTAGATCCTCTTTCCTAGTTTGATCTTCATTACTTTTGATGTAATTTGGTTCCAGCTGGTGCTGTAAATAATGATTTGGCATAAGTCAGAATAAAGATGGCCAATTCTGAGGAGCTTGATCCTGAAATTTGAAACTCTATTTACACATTGAGGTTGGTTAGGGGTAGGATGGAAAAGTCAATGAATGTTGGAAATTTGGGTAGGAGAAGAGTTTTACTGATTGGATTAAACAACTATCTGAGTCCTTACTGTATTCAACTTTTAGATTAGACTGTCAGGTAGAAATATGCCACTAAAAGGCATCACTTCCTTTACAATCTTCCCTGAAATATCTGATAGAACATGAAAAGCCATTATGGCTTCCTGGTAGCAAGACCAATTACAAATGACTCCAGAGCCCTCTGCAATGTGACCTGACTCTAAATGGTCCTGTAGGATTGTCATCCAGTGTGCTGGCCCTCTGTTTTCTGCCTACTCACATGTAATTGGGAAATGGAAGGCACTTATCTGTCTTTTTGATGGCCCTGTGCTCATTTGATAACAGTTGCTCCACAAGAGCACGAGAAAGAAAATACATTCACTGTTGCTATAAATTTACTCACTGGAGTGAGCAAATCATGGGTACTGCAGCTGAACAAACAGACATTGGGACGAGGGGGTAGGGGCAGTAGGACTTCTTTCTTCTTCTTCTTCAAAAAGCAACAAAATAAACCTTTTCCTTCACCTTCTTTACTTGACTTCTATTATCTTATTCATGAAAAGTACAGATAAAGAAAGAAATAGGGGACTAGCACTGAGGGAGTAAGAAAGGCACAAACACTTGTGTTCTTGGCGGAAGGGGAGTCTGAACTAAACTTCGGGAGTAGATTTCACTCTTTTGGTCCACTTATCCTTCCCAAATTCTCCTTCTACCATCTGAGGTTCTCTCTTCTCATTGTCCTGTCACTGCATCTGAAAATGCTTACATTTTTTTTTCCTCTGACAGTCAGGCTGCTAGGGAATCAAGGTGTATTTTGCAGTAGAATCCGGCGTAGGGTCCATTTCGTGTTGGTCTGGTGAACGGCAGCTTTGTGAATATTCACGGCATGGGCCTGGCAGAGGGAACAGATTTTCACAGACTGAGCAGGCTGTAAAGGAGTCCATTTAGAGGTAAGAATTGAACGTAGGGGTTTTATGTTTTTATACATTTTTTATGAATTATAAAAAATAAATGAACACAAAACCACATCTGCAAATAATCAGAAAGATCTGAAACCATGTTTAGAGACTTGAAGAGAAGAATTTTCACCTCAGCAAGCACCGAGGGGTGTTTTGTTAGCGTGCCGTCACAGCCGTAAAAGCAAGGATTGTACATCTTTTATTAGCACTTCTGATTTTAAAGTTGAAAACCACTTTGACTTGTATGTGAAAATGAAAATCCCCAAACTAAAACCTCTTTCTTTTTAGTAATAAGGCTTTGTCTACTTCTGAGGGCTGTTTTACATTTTTATTTTTTGGCATATTAGCGGTAAAACTCACAAACTGAAGCAAATGCCTTTATTTGTGTCTGGAAGAAATGCTTCATTTCTTAAAAAGAGGAGTGGGATTAGGTGAATCTATAGGCAATTGTTGCTTCAATAACTAGAAATTCTTTGAAGAATTCAAATCATTGTTTTCTCATCAATATGGTATTAAAGCATCAGAATACTAATAATAAAATTTGATAATTGGAAATCCTATAACCTTGATAAATCCTTTGCAATTTAATGTTACCAAATACCTGGATGTCTTTCAAACACTGCTAAAAATGGGTATTCTGAGTTTCATTTTACATCTGAAGTTTTGTAAGATGAAGGCCCTTGCCCAAAGCCACAGACAGAGCTGGGATTAAAATGATTGAGTCCTTACTCCTGGTCTTGCCTTTCTCTTCACTTGACAACACATCATCCTGCAAAGGAGCAAATCAATAATAATGAAAACTTCCTCTTTCTCCCTGGAGTGTTAAAGAGAACAGGTTCACAGAGCAATATCTATAGCAGCACTGGCTGCTTGTTGACCAAGACCTTAGCCATTTTGGTGTAGATCAGCGGAGCTATTTAGGACGGCTAGCCAGGGGATGAAAACGGCAGTAAATAATGAGAACTGCAGAGAGTACAGCCCTGTGGGCTCAACACAGGCCATCTTAGCCCCGACACTGACTGGCTATGTGACTTTGGGCTAATCACATAATTCCTCTGTGCCTTATCTTGCCCACAAGCTAGATGGGACATGGGGGCCGAACAATCTTGCTTTCCACAGTTGTGGTATTAAATCAATCTCTGTGAACTACTTTCAAAACACAGGTGCTGGGGGTGGTATTTTCTGTATTGATCTTCATTTTAAATCAAGTTGGCATTTAGAAAATCTTTATTAGAGGATTTATTAACGTCTAGCTTGTTTGGGATAAAGTATGATGGGTTTGAAAACAATAACAAGTGTAAATGAGATCAATATGTGGACTG
Organism: Mustela nigripes; assembly: GCF_022355385.1. Lineage (NCBI taxonomy): Eukaryota > Metazoa > Chordata > Mammalia > Carnivora > Mustelidae > Mustela > Mustela nigripes. Next base: position 141,762,685 of record NC_081557.1, on the reverse strand, counting down.
CAAAAATGAATTAAAGATTTTTAGATGTTAAAAGGATTTTTAATTTTTCCAAAACAGTATCAGTTTATTTTTATTTTTCATTGTTTTAAAATATTTTGTTTATGTATCTGACATAGAAAGAGACAGTGAGAGCAGGAACACAAGCAGGAGGAATGGGAGAAGCAGGCTTCCCAATGAGCAGGGAGTCCAATGTGGGGCTCGATCCCAGGACCTGGGATTATGACCTAAGTTAAAGCTTAACGACTGTGCCACCCAGGGCCTCCAGAATAGTGGCAGTTTAGATGAAGTTTTAATGTGACACAAATTTCCCTTAATTAAGTCCCTACCGATTCCCTCAGTGGAGCCCATTATAATTCACCCCACCGTAAATCTGTTAGTTGTCCTGGGTCTGTTGCTTATTATATTCCATTAGTCCCCCATTCCAGGCCTCTGCCTGCAAGCTTCCACTGGTGGACCACGGAACCGTCTAATTGACAATTGCCATGTCCATCTTTTGGTGGCAAAAGGGCTCTCTCTCCCAGTGTTTGTTGTGGTTGAAATGCTCCCAAAGCTAAAGTTCTTTCAAATGTTCTGAAATGTTAACTATTTCCTTTCAGCCTCCATAGAATTCCATGGGTAACAGATCCCTTTACCTCAAATTCTTCACTTTATTGGGACTTAGGAAACATTCCTGATGTAGGTGTGGAGACAGAGTCTGAAATCTTTTATTTTTAGCTCTCTTTCTAATAATTGTATGCAAAATTCCTCCATTTTCCTTCAGCCAAAATGCAAAGTAGTGCTTTTTTTCTACTTCAACAGAAGTCTGTAAAGGGATTCTAGGACTCTAATCCAGCAGTTCCACAAATAGCTATATTGAGTTCATGATTGGGTTTAGAGGGGTTTTACCTCAAATATCACCATTTCCCCCTTTTCCTCATGCCTACAAAAGAGGGAAAAGTTGTGGAAAAGGGGGAAAAAAGGCCCTATTTTTAATAATTGATAATTGTTGTTTTCTCTTGAAATTTTAACTTATAGCTCTCACTTCATTCTTTCTGGGATTTACTCATTTTGGCTCCCAGTAGTTATATATGTGTAAAATAATTATTTAGAAAAACAAGGAATATAGAGTTTGTCAGGTTGAGCTAGATGAACTTTACAAAATTAAATTTTTTTTTTTTTGATCTACAAAATGATTTCATGTGCAGTGGTCTAGCTACTTCTACTCTTCCTGAAAAATTGCTTCCTTTCTAAAGTCCTCAATTTAAAAAAACACACACACACACACAAGAATTTATTTGTGCTTAAAAAATGATTATCTTTTTCAGGTTAGATGGACTGAATAAGTCATCCAACTGTGACCTTGTTACTTAGAATACTGGATTAAGGTTTTTGGCCAAGAAGCACATATTTACTAATCACTCAACTTAGGCACTGTCAGGTCTTGTCTGTGTAGAAGTGCCTGGAATGATCACACTGATCTAGAGAAACTATATTTTGTTAATTCTGTTTTATACAGAACGTCAGGTCTGAACAGAACGTAACAGAATATTGAGCTCAAATATCTCATTTTTCAAAGAAGAGACTCCAGTGCAAAAAGGATTATTACTCAGTTCAAAGCAACTCAACTATAACAGTTGGTCAGATGAGGCAAGGGGTGGGGAAAGGATGAAGTTGAAAGATTCTGGGAATCAGCAGTCAGTGGCAAAGCAGGGACCCCTACAAGTGTGGCCTAGAAATGCACAAGTTGACGTAAATTATATAGTCCATATAAATTCCTACCATTACCAAGCTATAGCAGAGGTTGTTAAGGTCACTCCTCCACTTTGGAAACATGTCCACACCCTACCTCAGATTTCACAATATCACTGTATGATTTATTCTGCCCTTCAAGACCTCCTTGGATATTAATTTTGATATCACTGAGACTATATAAAAATGTTGTGGGGTGCCTGGGTGGTTCCGTTGGTTAAGTGTCCAACTCTTGATTTCAGATCTCAGGGCTGTGGGATCAAGCCCCACAACAGGCTCTGTGCTCAGTGCAGAGTCTGCTTGTCCCTCTCTGTCTCTCTGTCTCTCACTCTCTCAAATAATGAATAAATAAAATATTTTAAAAATGTTTTATTTATCACATGAGCAGCAGAGAGTCTTACAATGTTGAGTAGTAGAAAATGGTAGCACCTGTAGTTAGAACTGATAAAGTTGTGTCTCAGGACAAAGATAATCTGACATCTGACCTTTTACATACTTGCTATTGAATGTTGGTGGATTGGGTCTCACGGTTGTATGCGCACAAATACATTTTAGTTAGGTGGAGAAGGGGGGAACAAAGAGTGTAGTTCTACTCTGGCCATGAGCAAGCCAGATAGAAAGAGAAAAATGTGGCAGTGAGTACTCAGAGTACTAATGATAGTTCATGGTGGTTTCCTGGTTTCTAGAAATAAAATGTTTAGAAGGATTCTGAGGCCCTTTTGATTGGCCACAAGATGAGTCCTGCAATATTGTCCCTTTCTTCTTTTGACAGAAACCTCAAAATATGATTTTTCTGAATGGTGTTTTTCAAAGAAATTATTATCTTGCTTATTTATCTTCTGTGTAACTCTTAGACCTGCCACAGTCATATCTCACAAAGTTTTCTTCTCTACATATTTTGTTGTCAATATAATATTGCCTCAAAATCTTCATTCAGTAGGTAGGATTTTTCTTTTTTATTGTGAAGTCCTTTTCCTATAGCCTTCCATCCTCATCTCTGCTGTGTTTCTGCAATTGTTTGTTACTTGCCTAAGATATGCATTAAGTTAACCCTGCTGGAATGTGGGCATTGTGGACATAACAAGCTGGAGAGCTGTCAGTTGCCGTGGAGTTTAGGATGATTCCAGCAGCCTGTCTGTTCATTTTCAAAAGAAAACACATTATCAGCAGAGTTGAAGCTGGTCTCCTTAGAAAAATAAACAAATCTCTGACTGCTCTTATAAAACTCACAGATCTTGTCAGAGTAAGTTCAATGTTGCTGACAGATCATCAATTAGAGGGTGCATGTGTGAAAACAAATGTGGGAAGTTATTGGTGTATGGCTTTTCATGGGAGTGACATGGTTCTCACCAGATTGGGAGACAAGTTGGAAACCATTTTATACTAAAAAATTGGAGTATACCACTAAAACCCAGTAGTGCTAGGTTTCAGAGGAACTGGGATTAATTTACTAAGACTTATCACCTCTTCTCTTCAACCCATATCTATAGATTCTAGAAAAGTGTCAACACTAAAACAATTAATACCATATCTTGTCTTCACTTAAGTATATTACTGTTTATCCCCATGGTTTGCATTAGTTCTGCTAGAGCAACAGGACATGATTTAGACTGTTGTGCTACTTGGACATTAACTAGATTCATGCCTAGTACAGAGTGAAGTGTTTTGATTCACCAAAGGATGGCTTTAAGGGCTTATTGGTGGTTATTTAAAACATATCTTTACATATATATATGTATTCACATCTTTATATGTATACATATATACACGTACACAGAATAACAAAATGAATCTCTTTTTTCTCATCTACATGGTGCATTTCTAATGTGGAAATTATGTCAACTCAATAAGGTGCATTGGAAAAAAGACTGTGTGACTTAGGCAACTTATCTATTTTCTTAGGGTTCTCGTTTCAACATTAGTAAAGTGGGATAATAATACCAATTTTGCAATCTATTAGGATTAGAGAGGTCCTGGGTTAAAATAAGACAAACACACAGAAAGTTCTTTAGTGCTTGGCCCATAATAGGTACTTAATGGTTGTTACTGTATATAATAATGACAACAACAACAACACAACAATATGATAAACAATTTATTGAGAACCGATGCATTAAACTTCAATGATGAAAGACACTGCACTCAAAAGTTTAGGAATTTACAGCTTTGTAGCCCAAATATATCTTGAACCATTATCACATGTTAAGCTAGTGGAAGTACTACAAGATATTCCTCGTAATTCCTGTATAACAAAATCCTGAGGCATGGACCTCAGAATTTAATCATAAGGCCATATATAGAGGTATCAATAAAAATAATCTGCCAAAGGGCTTTGGCTCTAGTAAATGAAAACTTTATAGATGTTTTGCCTGGGTTTTCGCAGAATATTAGTTTCAGAATGACTGTATTCCTACTATCTAAAAAAGTGATTGAAGGACAGAGTTTCAAAATTGTGTCAGCAAGACAGATTTCAGGCTTTGTAATGTCCAAATCCTCTGTCATCCATTGTTGGTCACTGGTTATCTTTTCTTTGTTTCTTTTCACTGGAAGGATGAATGTTTAAAAAAATGCACAAGATGAAGTATAATCACTTATCAGTGATTTAGAATATGAAAGCTCCTTTTAGATATCTATCAGAGACTTAGGATATCAACAGGCTTGTACATTTAGAGATTTTTTTTTTTAAACATAAGATAAAATTGAGTATATTGGAGTACACTTTTCTATTAAAGTGATAACATCTATTAGAAGAAAGTAAAGCCAATGCATGGGTTAAAAATTGAAAAATGTAATTAAATTATATTCTTGCTTTGCTCATTTTTCATAAATGAGCTTAATTTAGTGAGACATTTTTCTTTGACAGAAGGAAAAATTAAATTTATCCAGGACAGAAAGGTATTAAGGGGAACTATATAACCGCTTAACTATAACACTGGTGATTATGAAGTGGTCTAAGTACATCTATGTATGGTATCAACAAATCACATTATTGAGACCATCTTAGTCTGAATATATGTGAAGTCTTTGTGGGACATTTCTGGGTTATGATATATTTTAATAACTTCCATCAATATTCCTGAAAAGGTACAAAATAAGGTACTCTAGTTGTTCTGCACTGTTTAATTAAACCCATCACACAGTTAATTGAATATGTAAATATTTCATTGAGTAATAAACTTCACACAAGGAGCTCTTCTAACAGTTGGTAATATTGAACTTGGTGACACTGCAGGTTCATCAGAGAGCTAATCTATGTGAATGATGGTGTCTCTTCGAAGGAACAATGAGCTTAAAATAGAAATAAAAGTAACCTGAAAGACTGCTTAGAGCGTGAATTAGACTCTTTTCTTGAACTACTTCTGATTTATACCCATTTCTTTTTCAGAGTATAATTGTAATTCTTAGCATCTCTGCATTTGCCAGATAAAAAATAGCAGTATGCTATTGGAGGCACAAATGTCTTTATAAAGAAAAAATCCCGGCCTTATTGAATTACAGCCCAACTTAAAGGACTTTCATCTACACATCTGGATACATGGTGTTTGTTTTCAGATAGGTAACTGATAAGTAGCAAAGGTATCTTTGTTTTTATCAACCTAGATCTCCATCCTACAACTATCCTTCACTTGCTTAATTGAACTTAATAAAGAATCTTCTTTGGGTCACAAAACGGAAACCAATGTTAGACTTGTCTTATTTTAATAATTCTTATCTGTACTATCTCTTACTTTTCTTAACACCCAAATCTTGGATAGTGCTTGTAATCCAGAAGTCCATCATATGGTATCATCTTCAGAGATGCTGTAGCTCCTACCTGTGCTACAAACAACTGTTATAAATGCCAGTGTGCTTTGTGGGGAAACAGAGCTCAGGAAAGTGATTGCTCAAAAGAAGAGATACCAATTTCCAGTTGCAAAATATATTGGAGCTTGCAGACTTTCAGTTCCTTTCAAGCTGCTGTGATTATGTTAGAGATTGAAGGGGCCTCTTTTTGCCTGCCATTCATCCTCTTACTGTGCCTCTGGCTTGTGTTTTAATATCACATATAGTTTTGCATTAAAGTTTTCATATGTAATTCAACAGATAGCATGGAAGCACTGATCTTATTTCCAAATTGATAACATTTGGGGTTCCTTTTACAGAGTGGCCACATTGTGGCTAATGGTATAATTTGCAACTGTCATTGTATTGGCAACTATTTTGTAGGCTGCATGATGTTTGTTGAAAAATCATCCCCTTTCAGGCAATGTATTTTGTAGCCTTTCACAGTTTGGTTCAAAGTCAAGCACAGACAGGCAAGACATATAAGTAGTTATCATTCAAATTTTAACATGGTTTCCACAAGGTTTTGAGGGGCTTGATTTAATCATTGATAGAGAGATATAAATATAGAACATAGTTATTCTTGGGGAAAATCACCCTGTAATCATAAAGTCTTGGTTGCTAGTCTATAAAATAGTACCCACATAATAGAAATACTGAGAACATTAAAAAGACAATCAATTTAAAGAACTGAACCAATTTCAGGGATATATAGACTAATAAATGTTGGTTATTGTTATTATATTTCAATCTTTCTGGAAATACAAGTTCCAACTTTCTTGAATCTAGAAGAACTTGAGCTAAAAATTCTTCCCTTCTCCCACCAACTCTTTCCACACCCCCCACCTCCACCATTTCCAGCAGTTTGTCTTAATTTCTTCTTAGATTTGCAGGCTGGGATACATTTTGCACTCAGAATGCTTGATGAACTAGGAAATATTAATAAAGCTGCTTCTTATTCACCTACTCAACGTCAAAATGTAGCAGACTGATTAAAGAGAAAGAAGACATGAATAAAATGACAGAATACACATTAAATTTTAATCACTACAGGTTCATCTAAGACATGTAGCTGACATGCTGAAAGGAATTATATTTAGGTCAGGGAGATGGCAATGTTGTTTAAGAAGCTGGTTGAATTCAGTTAGTGAAAAGGTAGCGGCAGGATTAGGGCATGAAGAATACAAATATCTTTCTGCTTCTTAATCGTTTAGACTTGCTAAGTCTCAAACAAAGCTGGGTGGTTTTGATGTTAAAATCTTTGGCACAAAAATGCATATGAAATTTAAAACAAAACAAAACACCTTACTAGGGTAGAAGCCCTTGACACCTATACAATTTAACTGAAGAAAAGTCCCCAGAAAGTCTGTGGGGGCAGAAATACCTGGGATAGCCCCTATCTGTCAGATACAAGTGGTAAGATGAATTTCAAGTGACAAAATGTTTAGTATAGAATGCTAGGTTATTGATTAGTGTGAAATTGTATGTTTTTTTTTTTTACCATGTCATTTAATTTATTCTTCAAACAAACTGAAATGTTTGTCAGAATGAGGCACAAAGTTATTTTAACTGTCTACCTAAAAGTGTTCCAATTTCTTATCATAAAATTTAATGGGATCCACAAATGAACCAAGCTTGAATTCCTGTATACTTCTCTTATTTACAAGTTCAGTAATTCATTTACCCATCAGAGTACCACTGTTCTGGCACACTCCCCTTCATTTGGGGGAGGTTGGGAATGAGTAGGGGTATGCTAGAAAAACCCACCCCTATTTATTTATTATCAAAGTGTGTGTAGCACTCAAGGCTCAACTCAAATATTATCTCATTCTAAAATTGCTTCTCCTCTCCTCTACATTTACCTTCTAGGAAAAGAGTAAGTAGTCTCTCTTTTTAAGGTTATCATTTGAACATACTACTTTCCATATATTATAATAGTTATTAATGTATATTCCTTACTAATCTCTAAAATAATACATTCCTGAAGAGCAAGGGGCTTTGTCTTTTTATTATTGTATACATCATAGGACTCTGCTTACTACCTTGCTAACAAATCACCCATTTTCATCTAATAATTCCCTTATTTACTCTACAAACTCGTTACAAACTCGTTTTGTTTTATGACTGTTTCAAGTCCCTGTGGATAGTAAGTTAAAAGGGAGGGAAGAAGAGAGAAAGAGGCCCAGTTACAGAGACAGAAACAGAGGCAGAGAGTTCTCATTCTAAAGAGCTAATGCTTTAGGGAGACACTGTACAGATTGTCTTGAGATAAGCAAATAGTTCAGTAAGATAGGGACAAAGGTATTCCTGAGAGATGGTAAGAGAGAAAGCTGAAGGGTTAGAAATATAGCAGGAAACCCTATATACTGTGTAGTATGCAGATTTTATCCTAGAAGTGACAGACATTTGCTGAAGAATTTAAAGTTCCAAAGTTACACTCTGTAATTACGTGAAGGATATTTCTTAGGAGTCTAATTATTGAGATAGTAATTCCAGTTAAAATGCAGAGGTTGGACACTAATCACAAATAATAAATAAGAAAGCTGAATCTAAGGCAGTAGCAAACAGTGATAGAAAGGAAGGAACAAATTTGGTAGCTAATTTTTCTGAATGTCTGACCAAGTCCAGTCATTGATTTGGTATTGAAAGGATAGTGATGAAGGAACTAAGGATGATCCTGGGTTCCTGGTTTCCACAACTACATGGTAAAGTGGAGAAGGGAATATAAAGCAGGAGGACTAGTTTTGGGGAAAAAGAAAGAAGGAAGTTAGTTTTAAACTAAATGAGGCCCGTGTGTGTGTGTGTGTGTGTATGTGTGTGTGTGTGTGTGTGTATGTGTGAGTGTGATGGATATTGAAAGTCAATGGAATTAAATAGGTCAAACAAATATAAGGCTATGATTCTAAGTGGCTCATTCACAGGAATATTTAAGGTGACTAGCAAAGTAAGAGATATTGGGTATACAGAGAAGAGTGTAAGGCAATGGCAAAAATTCTTGGGAGAAAGTGTGTAAATTATCTGAACATAAGTCCCTAAATGCAACATGGAGGGATTCCTGAAAGGAATTCCTTCAAATATATGTTACCAAATCTGCTACAATAGCAGAAGTTCATAGCATTACCATTGCTTGGTTAGGAATTAGGTCCTAAGATTTCTATGGTAAAAAATGCAAATACCATACCTAGGAGAGAAAATGCATCATGAACCACCACTTTAGCATCAAGGATAGAGTCTGATAAAAGAAACCATGAACAGAAAAAGTAGGAAACTAACAGTCATTGAGCATATGTTACATTATGTCACTTAAATGGCACAGCCAACTTTAAAGTTGTATTATTTTTTCAGAGATTAAAAAAATATATTCCAAGTGGTTAAATGACTTGCCACATATAATACCAGAAGTAGCACAGCTTCTAAAATGATGTTCTTTCTATGGAATACATAATAATAGTAAAAATGACAACAGTGTTGGCAAATACCATTTTCTAGGCACTGTGTGTCAAGTATGGTGGTATTTGCATTGTGTACCACATCTTATTTAGTTCTTTTAACATCCCTAAGCAGTATTACCTTGATTGAATGATTGATTGATTGATTATTATTTTTTAGAGGGAGAGAATGCGTGCACAGGTTGGGGAGTTGCAGAGGGGGAGGGAGAGAGAATCTTAAGCAGGCTCCATGCCCAGAGTGGAGCTTGACACGGTGCTTGATGCCACAACCTTGAGATCATGACCTGAGCAGAAATCAAGCATTGGACGCTTAACCCACTGAGTCACCCAGGTATCCCATTATAATTTAAATATAAGAAAACTAAGGCTCAAAATGATTGGATTGAACAACATGAATATTATCATCCAGTTAATAAAACTGGTGAAATACAGATTCAAACCCAGATGCAACTGGCTTCACAGCCCGAGTTCTTAAGCATTATTTATTTATTTATTTATTTATTTTTGGCATAAAACAACAAATTTATTTTTTCATAGTTTTGGAGCCTAGAACTTTGAAAACAACATGTCAGCAAGACTGTCCTTTTCTGAAGGCTCTAGGGAAGAATCCTCTCTTGCTTCTTCCTGCTTCTGGTTGTGGTCAGAAATCCTTGGTGTTCTTTTGTCACATGGCCTTCTCTGGTTCCTCTTGGTTTAATGGCTCCTTCTTAATGGCTTCTTCTTCTCTGGTTCCTCTTGCCTTAATGGCTCCACACCGCTTCCATGCCCTATAATTCCTAAATTAAATCAAAAGAAATGAAATCTTGCCATTTGCGACAACATGGATGGAACTAGAGCATATCATGCTTAACAAAATAAGTCAAGCGGAGAAAGACAACTATCATATGATCTCCCTGATATGAGGAAGTGGTGATGCAACTTGGGGGCTTAAGTGTGTAGGAGAAGAATAAATGAAACAAGATGGGATTGGGAGGGAGACAAACCATAAGTGACTCTTAATCTCACGAAACAAACTGAGGGTTGCTGGGGAGAGGGGGGTTGGGAGAAGGGGGGTGGGATTATGGACATTGGGGAGGGTATGTGCTTTGGTGAGTGCTGTGAAGTGTGTAAACCTGGCAATTCACAGACCTGTACCTGGGGATAAAAATATATGTTTATAAAAAATAAAAAATTAAAAAACACCCCCAAAACAAAAAACAAAACCCGAAAGAATACAAGCTGATTTTTTGAAGCTTTATGATTCAGTGTGTTGGCAGTATCCTATTATTTAATATACAATTAAAAATTTGTATTTTAACAATTGAATCATTGCCAATGCCAGCTTTCATTATCCTGATTGCCCTTCACTCAAGAAAATTCACATATCTGAATAGAATGTTGCATCTTATAATAGGATCCTGTGCCTCAACCGGCAGTTCATCTGAGGCTCATTAGGAATGTCTGTTTTAATCAGCTATCTATCTTGCTTCATCAAATGAACAAATCATCTTAAATATTTTTGTGACAACTCAAAGAAGGTATAGCTGATTTGCAGTTGTATTTAGCATTGCTGTTATGCTATCTTCTTGGAGTGACTAACATTCATTGAAACCCTTTGGCAAAAGGGTTCAGTGTGTTGGAAAACCCTGGTCTATGTTTTTCTGGTGGTGAAAAGATGTAGCTGAAACTAGTTGTTATGTTAGAACAAAATGTAAGGATATAAGAGAATGTGGAAAGATGACATTCATAGATTAAATCATGTTAATTATTTGCTAGTCAACTCTAAGTGAACTATATTTAAAGATAGGATAGCCGAGCAGACAGTCAATTAATTCCGAAGAGATGGAGCCTGACATCATTTGTTCTTTTCTTTCAAGAGGGCTAATAAATAACACAATAGTCCCCAGTGGCCATTACAATATTAATGAAATAAATTTAAGAAATTACTATGCTTAATAATTACCATCCTGGATTTCAAATCAGGAATCAGAAGATTAACAAAAACTGAAGGTAGATAATAATCCAGCAATGAATCTAAGAACCGTAGAGCAATGTCAGTGCTTCAGAAAGGATGTATCCCATATCTCATTGCCATCCTATAATGCTTCTGTTCCAATGTGTTCATAAAAAATGTTTTTACCTCTGTTGCCAAGGGGTGAAAGAATACTTATATTTTTAAGTGTTTTAAAACCTTAAAAATTAGGGGTGTCTGCTCGGCTCAGTTGGTTAAGCATCTGACGCTTGGTTTCGCTCAGGTCATGATCACAGGGTTGTGAGACAGAGCCCCATGCTTCCTCCCCACCCGGAGCATGCCACCTGCTTAAGATTCTCTCTCCTTCTGTTCATCCCCTGCTACTGCCCATGCATGGGCACTCACTTTCTCTCTGAAAAACAAAACTTAAAACTTAAAAATTTAATTTTTTTAACTTTAAAAACATAAAGATTAAAATTTTGCTTAAATGGTAAATGTTATATCTTCATTATTAAATTGCTCTTTTTACAAGTTGTACTTTATGCTTTTGTCCCATTTATGTTGGATTATTTTAGTAGACTCCAAGAAAATTTCAGTGCTACCTAGTGTACTCAATAAAATCCATAATTAATCCCCTGGTAGCAATGTATTTAATAGATATTTATACTTTTCCACTTGATAATATTTTTAGTTTATAGATCATCATTCTAACAGAGGTATCCGTGATAGTAACTCATTATTTTGCACAGCACGGACAGTAGTTTTTTTGTGTGTGTGATAAAAGGGAGAGAACACCTATTAATTCAAATGCATTATGCATGACACATATGAAGCTTAGACAGATTGGGATTGAAACCCAGAATTATAGCATGGAGACTCCACCTACATTAGGCAAGAAGGACTTAACTGGGAGTGAAAACTGCCATTTTAGTTAGCTATACTAGTTATCTATTGCTGATGTAACAAATTACCACAAATTGAGCATCTTAAAACTGCTCAATTTTTTGTGCAGTTTCCATAGGTCAGAAATCCAGCACAGGGTGGATCCGCTGGTTTTTGGTTTGGTCGCACAAGGCCAGAATTAAGGATGCAGTCAGACAGCATTCTTTTCTGGAGGCTGCAGGGGAGAATCCTCTCTTGTGTTCATTCAGGTTATTGACAGAATTCATTTCCTTGAGATTGGAGGGTAGCAGTCCTTGTTCCCCTGCTAGTTGTCAGTGGACTTTGTTCTTAGTTTGTACAAGTTTTCTTCATTCCTTAGCTCGAGATTCCCTTCATCGTCAAAGCCAGCAGGCGAATCATGTTCTCACACATTTTTCAAATCTCTCCGACTCCCCTCTGCTAATTTGTCTGTTGCCTTCCTCTTCTGTGGCATTTGTCTGGCTGATTCTTCTGCCTTACTTTTATGCTCCTAAAGGCTCATGTGATCATAGCAAACCCACTCAAATAATCCAGAGTAATTTTTCTATTTCTATACTTGGTTGATTAGTAACCTCAACTGCACCTGCAATTTTCTTCACAGAAGTACCCAGGGTAGTTTGACTAAACTACTAGGGAACCGGAATCTTGGGGAGACATTTCTTCAATTTTATCTAAGATATCAGCCATTTCAGTTTTATTCAGGCGACAGAGGGAAAGTGCAAGGAACTCTCTGAAAAGAATACAGCTTTTGGAGAAAAACATAGTTTTATATTCTCATATAGCTATGAGAACTAAAAAAAAAGAGTAAGAATTTAAAATATGTCTCTCCGCCCTTCCCACCATCTATCCTATTCTAAAATTAATCACACATCTGGTGGCATACAACATTTTCCTTTCCTTGGCTAACATTTCACACCTAGTTAAAGAAACTAGTCATTTTGAAGTATTGCACATTTAATCATGTGATTTGATCAGCTTAAAATGTTAAGTTAAAGTGGTCTCCAAACATCACAACTTTAAACTGTATATTACTCTATGTAAAATATAACTAAATAAAACTAAAGCAAAATCTGTAGAGAGGAAATGAAAGGAAGAAAAGAGAAGAAAAAAAATCAAGGAGTAGATGCCTGTTCTGTCATTGATAGGTGCTGCACAGATAACTTTTCTAGTGCATGTCGAGCTCTTCACAAAATATCATGGTTAGATTTAGTGTCTGTGACAGTAGGGCAGTAGCCTATTAAAGTTTTCATGGCTTGATGATGCCTTGTTTGAATAGTTCATGTTCCCTGCCTCCCCGCCATCCCCCCCACCCCACACTGGGAAAGAAAATTTTCATTTAGGTATGCTCCATAGGATAGAACAGTGCATGTTTCCTAAAAGTGTTCTTGGGTTTAACTGTGCCAGCTCTGCAGATCTTTGGAAAGAATTCTTTTTCCTTCTAAATTGTCTCAGCTGACATTCTGCTCTTCTCTTACATATCACTTTTGGCAGTGACTGTCACTTGCTTTCCTGTTGCTGCTTTTAATCTCTGCTGCTATCTGTGGTCCCTGACATGTCTGCCTTTTGCTGTTGTTTTTCTTCTCTACACCCTTCTTGTTACCTATTTCTTCCCGTCGTAGCAATTATCTCTTCTTTCCTCCAACATTCTTGAGTATAAAGGTATTCCTTAACTGTCTCCATTTCTTGTTCACTCAGTTCACAATACAGTAATTGAAATCTACCTTACCCCCAAACTGGTATCCTCCTTGAGGACACCAAAGTCATCTAACTTACCAAATATGGTGGATATTGTTCCAACCCATCTTCCTGGATCACTCTGCTGCATTATGAATTCTCCTTCCATTTCTTAAATGTTAGGGGTATAGCTCAGTGGTAGAGCATTTGACTGCATTTCTTAAATGTTCGTTTTCCATTGGATTCTCTCTTGATAGTTCTTATTTCTATTTTTATTTCCCACAGTTCTTAGAGGATATCATGGATTCTTAGGTTTCACTGTTCATGCTCATGGTGATCACTTCCTAATTGACATGTCCATATTTATATGCCTATTCTCTATGGCATAACCCTTCTGTTACCTGTTGCCTTCTACAAGAATAGATGCAGAGAACACAATTAGATGTGTAAAATGATCAGTAAGCATCAATACTCATGAAAAGAGGGAGAAGAAGGAGGTTTGGGCAGAGAGAAATGTTGGACCCTGGTGCAGGCCTAACAAAGTCTCAGCTGACCATATGGGGTGGTCCAGAGCAATTACTACCTTCAGAGGAGTCCTGCACTGGCTCAAAATGGCAAGATTCTTGGAGTCTCGCTCTGCTCGGTGAATGGATGTAAGCCATGCTGGAAAGAGTGTGATCTTGAATGTTTCTGCAGCTCAGACAGACCCCGAAAAACTAATGGCTAGAGGCTATCTGCTGATAGCATTCTCTGTGACTGGACACCAAGGTTTTGAAGGAGGATCTGGGTGGCACATCACCATGTTGACTGTCTCTACTGACTGTTTCCTAATGTACTCAAATTAACGTATTCTTGATGTCATTTGGGGTTTTCACTTCCTCTTGGTTGAAATTAATTTAAATCTTTCCAGTTAATTTATTAATTCAACTGAAATTTATTGAATACCTGATAAATGCTGGACCCTATTCTAGATCCTGGAGTTTCATTAGTTCACAAAACGGTCAAAGTCTCTGCCCTAATAGAGCTTACAGTTTAAACAAATAATCAAATATACCATGTCTTAGGAGGTGATAACCTCCTTTCTCCTGTTCCCATATTTCCATTTGAAGAATTTAAGATAATGTGACTCTCTTGGTCTCTCTCTCCATAATGGAAACTTGCTGTTTTTCTTCCTCTGTAGCAGGGTACTGTGAAGGAGCCATGTGCATAGGCAGATCTGCATAATAGATCCAAACCAAACTGACTAATGAAGTGGAAAAGGAGAGATCAGAGGATCCTAATACTGGCTTGATCAACAACGAAATAGACATTTAAAAATTATTTTGTCCTTTTCTTGTGTTTTAGTTCTCAATTTTATCTGAACATGGGAATATAAGAAATGGATATTATATTATATTTTATTTTTAAAGATTTATTTATTTATTTTAGTGAGAGAGAACACGAGAAGGAGAGGGAGAGACAGACTCCCTGCTGAGCACAGAGCCTGATGTGGGGCTCAGTCTCATGACCTTGAGATCACGACCTGAGCTGAAATCAAGAGTCAAATGCTTTACCTACTGAACCAATCAGGTGCACCCAGGTATTATATTTTCAACTTTCTAAAATTCCTTCACATAATATGACAAGTGGGAAAGAGTGCTATGAAGAATAATGAAAGCAGTGTGAAAGGATATGAATTGATGGGGTTGGGGTCATATTTTATAGAGTTATCAGTAGGCACCTCTCTGAAAAAGTGACATTTTGAGCAGAAACCTTCTTGAAGTGACCTGAATGCATTGGTGCATGGAAGTTCACACTCTAATCTTTATCTTCCCTAGGCTTTTTCTGTCTTTTGGACCTTAACTTGCATAGAGCTGACTCCTTTTTCACACTCGGCCACCTCTTTAATTTCACAATGACAGAAATTACACCAAGGATTGATAGATTCTGTTGGCTTTAATGGAGGTAGGTAGATGCTCACGTACAGGGGGTGACATCATACAGTTTGATAGCCTTTGGTGGGCTATCTGATCTTCTCTCCACTTCCAAAACACTGCATATTTTCTCCCTTTGAAAAGTGGAGGATCTTTCTCCCATCTATAGCTAGAAGCTAACTGATTGCTAGCTCCTAAAATTGTGGAATAGTATGGGGCAAATCATGCCCAAATATGAAGTTAATGCATTTTTCCCCATAGGAAGGCAGGTTTTCTCTATGGATAATCCTAGTAATAGTTATTTAGACAATACTTCTTTTTCCATATAATTTCATAGCAAAAAATAAAATGTTGTGTATCCTTATTTGAAATTGTTTCACAAATAAACCTCTTAAATCATATATGAGGGGGCTTGAGGCACAAATTTGAATTTTATAACTTACAGGGCTCTACCCAACCATTCAGATTGCCTGAAACTGAAGAATTTCCTGAGACACAGGAATTTCGAGGTTAAAACTGGGGAGTCCCCGGCAAACTGGGATATTTCAGACTTAGTTCCCAAATCTCCTGTTTTGCAGGCTGTGAAAAGACTCCTTGAGACTCCCATTTAGAATATAATTTATTAGCTCAGTCCTAAGGAACTGGAAAGAATTGCTTGCCTACCTCCTACAAGAGTGAATCCATCCCATTAAGATGCCTTTACTCTGGTTGCATCAATTAGAGGTTCCCTTGTATGTCCAAAAATCTTTATATGTTTTGGGTGGCTGGGACATGTCACTCTCTTTGGGAAGATTTGAAGAAGACTTAAAAAGCAACCAGAAACCACAATCTCCCTCTCTTGCCTTTTCTATTTTCAAAAACAGTGCTTACTGCCATGTTTGTGATCTTCTAACACTAGGATAAAATATCATTGGGATATGCCTGTGTTATTCCTCTTTTCCATCTGGACTTACTTCTCTTTTAGGAAAAGGGATTCTCCCTCACGACTCCCCTCCCCCCCCGCCCCATGCTCACTTTTTGTATGACTAGTAGGGATTCATTACGGACGAATTTCACAAACAAAAATAGAAAGAGTACTGCTTTGCAGAGAGCTTTACATTTTGGTCCCCCAGACGGAATGGAATATTTTTGCTAATAGGATCTAATTTCCATGTGATCACAGACATTCTAGTTATAGTCATGCCATAATACAGAAAAAAAAGGGCACATACACTAATTGACTTTAGCCCAGTTTAGTGGGGGGCAAGAATTCTCAGGGACGAGAAATCTACTTATTTACCCTACTTTATGCCATGTTGCTTCATAGGAATATGACCTCAAAGACTTACTCTCTAATGATCGAGATATTCAAGTTTGAAGTAGTGCTTTTAGCACTAACTTTGTTTTTATTTCCTGCCATCCAAAGTTATTTATCTTAAGCTTTATTCCAAAATACGATTATTTAAAATAGACAAACTAGGAGACCTTTCCATGGCTCTTGAAAAATTTTAACATTCAAAGAAAAGTTTTGGGATGTTCTGATTCCAGGTCATTGTCTCAAATGAAGCTGCATTGCCTAACCACATTCTGTAGCTTCTGGTTATACTAATCCTTTCAAAATATCCTTAAAGGCTTAAATTTTTTGGAGGTCTTTCATCCTTCCCTCTGGAAGAGAGCAAAAATTCATTATAAGAATGGATAAGCAATTCTCAAAATTAGTTAATTAAAATAATAATTATGATGATAATACTACGTATATCTAAACTTTTTTGAATGCTTTTTTTATCTTCATATGAGGTCAGTGAATTTGTGATGCTGTTCTAGAATCTGACATGTAAATATAATGATGCTGAGTGCTTCATTTTCTTTTGTAATTGTATTACTTTTTAAAGAAAATATTAACTATCTGTCACTGTTTACAATGAAATCCCATTGTCAAGTTATTATAAGTTTAGTTTCAGAATGATTAAAAGTTTACACACACACAAACACACACATATGCATGCATACACCTATGTATAAACATATTCATATACTTAAAAAGAACCACTTGCTAAATTAGTGACTAGCCCATCTCTTTAGTAACAATTTCAGAAACCCACACAGTTCCAGGAACATCTTTTGGCATCTCAATCTCTCAATTAAATATCAAATCTTACTTGAAATCATGGTCTTGAGTTTTTGTAATTATATAATTGTGTCTAAATGACACAATTATGTATTATATGAATGCCAAAATGTTCTTAGAAGCCATGTCTTTGCCTTTCTTTACAAACCTATCACTGTGAAGAGTTATATGTATATACCTCTAATATAAATCACATTTGAATCACACTTTCTTTTAAGCTCTAAAAACAGGATTTATTAGGCCTGACAGGCATTTTCTCTTTGTGGACTGATTTTTTTTTTTTCAGTATTTTTGAATGAATGTAATATATCTTCAACCAATTTAAATCCATTCTGCTCTATGTCAGATTAGATGATATTTTTCATTAGTTTCTGGTGTCAGTTAATAACATTGTCTCCAGATAGGCGAACACACTTTTGCCACCTTCTTTTTTCCTATAACTTACTCTAAAGATGTTTGTTGAACAAAAAAACTACTTTTTATTCAAAATTTCTTTTAAAAACTTTTTAAAATTTAAATTCAATTAACATATAATTAGTTGCAGAGGTAGAGTTCAGTGATTCATCAGTTTTTAAAAATTAATTTAATTTTTTCACTGTTCCAAGATTCATTGATTATGCACCACACCCAATGCTCCATACAATACGTGCCCTCCTTAATACCCCTTAGCAGGTTTACCCAACCCCTCACCCCCTCCCCTTCAAAAACCTCAGTTTGTTTCTCAGAGTCCACAGTCTCTCATAGTTCATCTCCTCCTCTGATTTCCCCCAATTCACTTTTCCTTTCCTTCTCCTAGTGTCCTCCATGTTAGTCCTTATGCTCCACAAGGAAGTGAAACTGTACAATAATTGACTTTTTCTGCTTGATATTTCACTCAGCATAATCTCCTCCAGTCCCATCCATGTTGATACAAAAGTTGGGTATTCATCCTTTCTGATGGAGGCATAATATGCCATTGTATATTTGGACCATATCTTCTTTATCCATTTGTCTGTTGAAGGGCATCTTGGCTTTTTCCATAGTTTGGCGATTTTGACCATTGCTGCTATGAACGTTGGGGTACATATGGCCCTTCTTTTTACTACATTTGAATCTTTGGGATAAATCCTCATTAGTGCCATTGCAGGGTGATAGGGTAGCTCTTTATTTTTGATTTCTTAAGGAATCTCCACACTGTTTTCCAAAGTGGCTGCACCAACTTACACTCTCACCAACAGTGTAAGAGGATTCCCTTTTCTCCATATCCTCTGCAACACTTGTTGTTTCTTGTCTTGTTGATTTTGGCCATTCTAACTGGTGTAAGGTGGTATCTCAATGTGGTTTTGATTTGAATCTCCTTGATGGCTAATGATGATGAATATTTTTTCATGTGTCTGTTAGCCATTTGTACATCTTCTTTGGAGAAGTGTCTGTTCATGTCTTTTTGTCCATTTTTTGATGTGATGATCTGTTTGTGTGTCTTGAGTTTGGGGAGTTCTTTATAGATCTTCGATATGAGCCCTTTGTCTGTAATGTCACTTGCAAGTATCCTTTCCCATTCCATGGGCTAACTCTTTGTTTTGTTGATTGTTTCTTTTGCTGTGCAGAAGCTTTTGATCTTGATGAAGTTCCAAACATTCATTTTCACTTTCTTTTCCTTTGCCTTTGGAAACATGTCTTGAAAGAAGTTGCTGTGACCAATGTCGAAGAGGTTACTACTGCCTATATTCTCCTCCAGGATCTTAATAGATTGCTGTCTATGTTGAGGTATTTTATCCATTTTGAGTTTATCTTTGTTTATGGTGTAAGAAAATGTTCAACTTTCATTCTTCTATAGATAGATGTCCAATTTTCCCAGCACCATTTTTTGAAGAGACTGTCTTTTTTCCCAATGTATATTTTTTCCTGCTTTGTCAAAGATTATTTGACCACAGAGTTGTGGGCCCGTATCTGGATACTTTACTCTGTTTTACTGGTCTATGTGTCTGTTTTTGTGCCAATAGCAAGCTGTCTTGGTGATCACAGCTTTGTAGTAAAGCTTGAAATCAGGCAACGTGATGCCCCCAGTTTTGTTTTTCTTTTCAACATTTCCTTATCAGTTTGGGTCTTTTCTGGTTCCATACTAGAAGGTAATTATTTTAAATAATCCATAAGATTGATAAACCACTGGCCAAACTAATTCAAAAGAAAAGAGAGAGGACCCAAATTAATAAAATTATGAATGAAAGGAGAGAGATCATGACTAACACCAAGGACATAGAAACAATCATCAGAAATTATTATCTACAGTTATATGCCAATAAGTTAAACAGCCCAGAAGGAATGGATGCATTCCTGAAAACCTATAAACTTCCAAGACTGAATCAGGAAGAAATTGACAACCTGAATAAACCAATATCTAGTAATGAGATTGAAACAGTGATCAAAAACATGCCCCCCCCCCAAAGAGCCCAGGATCTGATAGATTCCCTGGGGAATTCTACCAAACATTCAAAGAAGAAATAATACCTATTCTCCTGAAGTTGTTTCAAAAAATAGAAACAGGAGGGAAATTTCCAGACTCTTTCTATATAGCCAACATTACCCTGATCCCCAAACCAGGCAAAGACCCTACAAAAAGGAGAATTTCAGACCAATATTTTGGATGAATATGGATGTCAAGATTCTCAACAAGATCCTAGCTAATAGGACCCAACAGTACATTTAAAAGATTACCTACCATGACTAGGTGGGAAGGTTCAATATTCACAAATCAATCAACGTGATAGACCAAATCAATAAAAGAAGATAGAATAACCACATGGTCCTCTCAATTGATGCAGATAAAGCATTTGACATTACACAGCTTCCGTTCCTGATTAAAACTCTTCAAAGTATAGGGATTGAGGGAACATTCCTCAACTTTATAAAATCTATGAAAAACCCAGAGTGAATATCATTCTTAATGAGGAAAAGCTGACAACTTTCCTTTTGAGATCAGGAACATGACAAGGATGCCCACTGTTTCCACTGTTGTCCAGTATAATACTAGAAGTCCTAGCAACAGTAATCAGAAAATGAAAAGAAATAAAAGGTATTCAAATTGGAAAAGAAGAAGTCAAACTCTCTCTCTTCACAGATGACACTATACTTTATATGGAAAACCTAAAAGACTCCCCTCCCAAACCTACTAGAACTCATACATCAATTCAGTAATGTGGCAGGATACAAAATAAATGTACAGAAATCAGTTGCTTTCTTATACACTAACAATGAAAATAAAGAAAGGGAAATGAGAGAATCGATTCCATTTACTATAGCACCAAGAACCATAAGATACCTGGGAATAAGATAAGATACCTAACCAAAGAGGTAAAGGACCTGTACTCAAAGAACTACAGAACACTCATGAAAGAAATTGAAGAAGACACAAAAAGATGGAAAAGAATTCCATGCTCATGGATCAGAAGAATAAACATTGTTAAAATATCTATATTGCCCAGAGCAATGTATGCTTTCAGTGCCATCCCGATAAAAATTCCTCCAGCATATTTCAAAAAGCTGGAAAAAAGAATCCTAACATTTTTATGGAACCAGTGATTCATCAGTTTTATCTAATACCCAGTGCTCATTGCATCACATGCCTTCCTTAATGTCCACTACCCAGTTACCCCAGCCCCCTATATTAAAAAAAAAAAAAAATTCTAAACACCCATCTGTCAAAATGGAATTAAATAAAAATGAGTCCTTTTGGTTTCGAAGTCCTTCAATTTTAAGATATAAGAAATAATAGCAGTTAAGTAGATGTGAAACCACCAGTTGTTCTCTAAATTATAAATATCTTATGATGCTGCATGGCACAGAATCTAGGAAAATGAAAAGAGATGGAATTATAGGAAATCCTGTTGCTATGGGAATTTTTTATTCAATAGTTTGACTATTATTCTTCTATATTTGGTTAACTCTTATTTGTGGATCCTACAGTTTAACACTTAACTTGTTTTTAATTTTACTCTTCTCAGGAGCTTCTGCAGGGCAAGGACACTATCTAAAACTTTTCTTCCTCCCTCAGCATTGTCTTGCACAGAGATAAGCACTTAAAAGATGCTTAAAATTCTTGGTTAATTGATCTTTCTTTTTTCAAACAGTTTCTCCCCTTTCAGTGGATTAATTGAAATCCATTTGGCAGCAAGTGTGCTTGTAACTCTGATCCAAGAAAGGAAAGCTTGGAAAGTCTAGAGCTAGTCATTCATCATGATAGAGTGTAGAATCAGTTTTCTGTAGTAGGCTGTGAAGGTCTGATACAGTGTATACTAAGTGGGTGACAAGCAGGCTAAATGATAAATGGGGTAATATTACTATTACATGGGAAACTCTGAATAGAAACATATTACCCAGAGTCTTTTATTGCCTTATCCACCCTAAGAAATTGTTCAAAACCTTATCAGGTAAGGGCCTCTGTTGAGGAGTTGATAGTTACATATTTGGGGTAATAATGAGCCCCTTGTGATTTGTTGCTTTCTGAGTGGTCTTATTAAGCTTTCACTTTCTATGTCAGGCTGTTCTAAGTGTCTGCCAACCCAGGCTGACATTCCAAAACAGAGTTTAAACCAACTGAATGCTCAGAAATATTGCTATCAAGAGACGTAACTGGGGGCTGAACCACCATGACTTATATTTGTGTAGGATTTTTACAGTGCTGGCAACCTATCAATTTTATTTTATGGTTAACTACCATGAAATGCTATAGGAAGAAAGTTTCATTTTTCTCCTCCATGGAGAAATTACAGGGCTAAGCCTGTAACTCCCACTTCCAAATCCATGAGCCCTCTCTTTCTCTTACTGTTTGAATATTTATACTCAAGATCTTAAGGTAAGTTAAGCATCAATATATTCAAATTAGGGAATCTATTTTATAGAAACATTAATAAAAGTACACGTGAAAGTAGAATTTAAACATTTTTTTGGTAGGAGAAATATATATGCCATTTTGTTTTGTTTTGTTTAGGCAGAATCAATTTCAGTTTGTTACAGTTTTAATGCCTGGTATGTAAGAATGAAATTCATTTCAGAAATTGGAAGCAATTGTCAAACACATATTACCTTGGTTTTCTTATTTTATCTCAATTCTGTTCACTCTTTGAAATACACTGGCCATATCTTTCATTTCTCTCTCTCTCTTTTAAGAGAAACATATCAAAGTTTCTCTTTGTTTATTTTTATGTGGTAACACTTTTCAGATATAATTTAATTTGCTACCTGTATATTAATTAAGAACTAAAGAATAGTTTTTGGATTCCAATCTCTAGAGGCATGACTAAGTTGCCAAATGCAGGAAGAAGAGTGTATGGATTTTATTTTAACAAAATAACTCAACTTTTAAGATAGGAAAAAAGTAATTCAATCCAAGAACTCTTAGTACTAAAACTCAGTACATCTACAAAATGTTGATCCTCCATTCATTTATTCACAAATGTTTTTTGACAAAGTGAATAAGTCAAAATCTCTGTCCTCAAATAACTCCTTTAACACTAAGTATAGGAGAATTTCTGGTATATATAAGCTCAAATGTAAATGAGATTAATGTCATAAGATACAAGCATAATTTATTGAAAAAATAGGGACTGAGAAAAAGAATAACTGAACAAATTAAGATAGGTATTGTAAAATTTAAAAAAAATTACACTTGTTAAAAAACTTTAATGACTTTGAGCTAAGTAAGAAGCAAAGAAAACCTTGGAAATAGGAGGAAGGCTATATAAGACAGAATAGGGTTACACAAGTAAGTCATCTCTTCTTGCTTAGGATAGTGGTTAATTTTAGAAAGTAAAGTTATATGTTGGAGAAAAGTAATGTCAAATGTAAATAAATTATTGAAACAGTTCTAGTATATGTGTCTTTTTCTTCCTTTTTTCTTTCTTTCTTCCTTCCTTCCTTCATTTTTTTTTCACCAAATAAGTATATCTGTTTTATTACTTTATAGGCATGCTATATAATGATTCACAATTCTTTTCTAGAGCCATTTTCATATTCAGATGGTCATTCTATTTAAAGTTGTGAACATAGTAAAAATGAGGAATTATGTCAGTATTCATAAAATTCAGGTGGTAAATCAGGCTTTTATAAATGTTCAGATAAGAAAGGAATACATTTACTTTTTATAGGTTATATAGATATTTGGCAAAATAAATGAATATCCATTTGCTAATTCCCAGATCAATTTATAGGTTCCAACATGTATATTAACTCAAGGCTTTTGTTGGTTGTCAAAATAATTAAAAATTATTAAACTAATTTCCACCCAATCATAAACTTCTCTCTTAACTTATTCCTCTTCTTATATTCTCCATCTCTGCTAAAGCTATCCAGTGCCTTATCTCCTGAGCTAAAACATTAGCTATTGACAATTATTTATTCTTTTCTTTTACCTTCCTTACCCTATTGTTTAACAATTCTTATTGAATTTGCTCCTGAATTTTTTACTTAAATACTTTTCTTCACTCTCTTGCTACAATCATAGTTCAGAATTGAATTTGTTTGGATTATTGCAAAGTTATTTCTTGGCCTGTTTAACTCTATTTCATCCTATGCTCCATAATTCCTGTTAAAAATAATAAAGGAGCACAGGACATTAAAACCTTCATTAAATCAAAGGAGCTCAGGACATTAAAAGCAACATTCATTAAAACATCCTTAGGGGCATCTGGGTGGCTCAGGGGGTTAAGGCCTCTGCCTTCGGCTCAGGATCTCAGGGTCCTGGGATCGGGCCCTGCATCGGGCTCTCTGCTCAGTGGGGAGCCTGCTTCCCCTCTCTCTCTGCCTGCCTTTCTGCCTACTTGTGATCTCTGTCAAATAAATAAATAAAATCTTAAAAAAAAAAATCCTTAAAACCTTCTTTGGTTTCCTGTTACCTATAGAATGAAGATTTAACTTCTTATCAAACCATGTTGCCACATCTTGATCCTGATCATAAAACCTATGTGTGATTGTTTGGGCCTGAGCTGACAGGCCTCATAGGGGGAACTTCCCCTACCCTCTGTGTACTCTCCTTCACCTGTAACTTGGTACATGGACAGTGCACTGCAGCTGGGGATTCAGCAGCCCCTGGCTGGCCATGCACCTATGCTGTCTACATTCTTATCCCAGGCACCTATGTTTGGATGTCACTTTTCCATTCCTAGCCTTTTCCTTTCATCCTCTTCTTCTACTGCTGGGTCCATAAAACTGCAGGAGTCATTTATTTGGGGCATCCTCAATAGTGAAACCACTCTTACTTCTTCTGTGCGGATATAAAACCCTTCACTGATGTGTTATGCCCTGGGAGAAAATGGAATGAAGGTGTTTGGTGCATTCTCTGGTTTAAGCCTCTTGTGCTATCACAATGACTGATTGAAGTCTTTACTGATACTTTAATTTTTGTTCATCATTCACCTGTTAGCTCAGCCCTCTGTAGCGCACCTGATCATATGATGAATTAGTTCTGTGAGTAGGATTGCTGATTAAGAGTCTTGGCATTCTAGACTAGCAAAGAGCCTAAAAATCCCATGAGACAACTTTGTGAGGTGGTTGAGGAGTCCATGGGTCATTCTAGAAGAATACTTTTGGGTTGTTTGCAAGAGTTTGAGGGTTCTGTGGGGGACATTTTGCTAATGGGTCTTGTGAAGTACTAGAAAAAGCCACCAAGAATTCTTAGAGGATGCTAGGATATTGCTTACATAGTTTTGGGGTTCTGAGTTTTTGGTTTTTCTCTTTAGCTCTTGACTCTGGTTAACCTCACTCAGTAGGTCAGAGTAGACATACAACAGAGAGGTTCAGAGAAAACCAAGGAAACAGTTCCCTATCTCTACTGCTTGGGGAACTGCCCCACTGGGACCCAGGATTGTCAGTGGGGTCCTATCAGCTGAGTAAGTAGATCCCTGGCATTAATAAACACTCTGCACTGTGATAAGTTATTGAAAGTTCCTAAGGGGAAAAACAAATAAAAAGGTGTAGAGTTCTTTGTAATTGCTTTGCCCAATGGTCCCAAAGAGACTTGAGAGACTTAATTATATCTTCCAATTGAATAGTTTTGCTTAAGTTAGTTAAGAGTGGCATGACATGAGGCGTATTACTGCAGACCTTCTCTCTTCAGAATGCTCTGAAAACAGCCACTGCCAAGATAACAGAATGCAAGGAGTAGCAGCCACTGCTTTCAGCATATCAGCCCACTCTGAGGAGGTCCAGACTTCTCTCAAACCAACTTAAGCAAAAACACCATCTGCACCTGGCCAGCTGCTCAACCCACTACCTCCCCAACAAAATTTATGGCCAAATCCTGACAGGTGGCCCTTATAACTGACATGGGTGTTTTCTCCATCCTTTTCTGTGAGCCTAAGGATAGGTCTGAGGGCTTTCCTTTCTTTGTCCAGAACTCTTGGCTTTAAAAAACAAAAAACAAAAACAAACAAACAAAAACAAAACAAAACAAAAAAACATGGTTAGGGATTAAGCCGATAGCCCTTAGTCCCCAGGAATGACCAGAGGTCTTTTGCCAAGGTTCAGGTTCAGTGGGGACATGGAGAGAATGACATTTTTGAGCCTTATAGACACCAATGGACAAGTGACTGTGGAATCTGCAACCTCTGGCACCAAGATAAGTAGAAAACAGAATACTGTCTAATTTTGGTTTGAGGCCGTCACAACCAGGCTGACTTGCCCAAGGCTGACTATAAATGGGGCCCCCGTGAGCTTCCACTGTTATGGCCCCCACTACTGAGTGCATTATTAGCATTGATGTATTATTGATGTATGTTCCTGGTAGCCTTGTCCTCAAGCCCTGACAGGAATTGCTGTGGTTAGGGATATTTTGGTGGGCATATGGAAGACTGTGAACCTACCAGACTCTTGGGCTATAGCTACTGGCCTGACATTTGATCAAGCTATCAGTAAGCCTCAAACTGACATTTAAAACAAATCCCCTGTGGGGAGACATTTGGATAAAAATCAGTTCTGCTTCTAAAGTCTTTTGTTCTGTGGATGCTCACCAGAGAGGTCTCTATGCTAACCAAGAGAACATAACTATTTTCTAATTATATGATTCACAATTTAATCCACTTTCTAAAAGAATACTGTTCTTCCTTCTCCTCTTATTTTCTTCTTCTGATCCTGTGCCTTGGGTTCCCCAGGCCATTTTTTATTTAGTGTCATTGTACAGCTTTTTCCTTCTATCTTTAGTGCTCTTTCTTTCTTAGTAAACTCCCATTTAGCCTAAAAACCTAGCTCATCTATTGTCTTCATTGTTAAGGTTTCTTTGTACTTCTTCCTTAGGACTTTATTTCCTTTTTTTTTTTTTCAGACAAACAAGATTTTATTTTATTTTATTTTATTTTAATTAATTTTTTATTTTTTATAAACATATATTTTTATCCCCAGGGGTACAGGTCTGTGAATCACCAGGTTTACACACTTCACAGCACTCACCAAAGCACATACCCTCCCCAATGTCCATAATCCCACCCCCTTCTCCCAAACCCCCTCCCCCCAGCAACCCTCAGTTTGTTTTGTGAGATTAAGAGTCACTTTATTTCTGATGGGTGTGCTGTTTCTAACACAAGAGCACTAAACTAGCATTTAAATGGAGAAGCAGGAATTTTAAAATATAATATGTTGACCCCTGATAAGGTTGTGTGTTTCTTTAGGAGAGACATTTTGTCTTACTCATCATTGTATTCCCAGCCCTTTGAACACGGGCAGGTAAATAGGTTTTTAACAGTATTTGTTGACCGAATAAAAACAAACTTCTAAGTAGTCTCAGATTGTTTATGTAACTCATAAATTATACCATGGCATAAATAATATAGTCTAAATGGTTGGACCCTCTTAATATTCACTACTAATTGGTATTGTTGCAACTGTATTACCAGTTTCTGTAGAAAATAGGCTTAGAATTAGGAAAAATCTCTGATATAATCTTGTACAACTCTTTAATCTGAATAATGAGGAATCTGTGGTTCCCTCAAATTAAGTAAATTGACCTATATCTCACAGCTGATTGTTGACGGTATTTGTAATGCTTGTTAAGCATTATACTCATTTTAATTATGCTATAGTTGATACTCTGCTCTAAACAGTAAGAGTCAACTTTTATATGTTTATCTTACCTCTCATCTGAGACCTATTACAGAAACTAAATTTATGTTTCTTAATAAACCCTGCATAATATTCAAAACACTGATAGTTTATTTTCTTTCTGTTTTCTCTTATCTAGTAACATGTCATGGTAACATTGCTTTATCAGTTTTGAATCTATGAAACAGAATTTAATTAGCCAATAAAGATCAATAGTTCAAGATTATTCCTTAATCTCATAGTATATTTAGTATATTTTAAAGTTACAAGAGCTATATTTCTGTAAGACTAGAGCAAATTAGGCAAATTTTTTCCCTTGGTAAGTTGATCTTAAAGTTATTTCAAAATATATATTTATAAAAAAAAATTTAAAAAAACACAAAAAACAATAAATAAAATAAAACCAAGCAGCAAAACAGAAAAAAAAATGTGTATTCTTATCTTGGAATTTATCTTGATACTCTTCATCTAAATTCAATGAATTGGTTTAAATATTACTTAAGCAATATAAAACCTATATTTATTATTTAAAGTTTTGTGTTTTGGTGCAGTTTTAATGCTAGGCTTTCAATAGTCTCTTTATTTCTAGAAGTAAACCAGTTGTTCATTCCAGGTAAAATGTAGTTACCAAAGCAGTTTGCAGACTCCTTACCATTCTATCTTGCAATTATTGTGTTCAGAAGAACAAAAAGAGCATTTGTAGAAAGAAAATCTGGGTTGTCACCAAGCCTTCCTCTCTAAAGAACTCTGAGATCTTGGATAGTTCATTAATTTATCTGTTTCCAGTTATTTCATCTATTAAGTGGATTTACTATCATTACAGGGTAAAATTTTAAAAATCAATTTTGTACTAAATTGATTGTCATCTCTTTCTTTTTTCCTGAGACAGTTTAGTGTCTTGTTTAAGTGCCTTGGAGTCATGCTGCCTGAGATTGTCATTTATGAGCCATTACATCAGGCCAGTTACTTACATTCCCTGTGCCTGCATTCCCTCCTGTATAACATAGGGGTAACAATAGCATCTATCTCATAGGGTTGTCAAGTCATTACATGAAAAGCACTTAGAGCAGTACTAGCATGTGGTAATTCCTCTTCCTCTCTTGTAACTACCTGCCTATTACCTATTGCTATAATGACATAGATTTACTAAGAAGCAGCCAATTCACAAGTCTTATATGATAGCCAGAAATAACTTTGAGAGAGAAAAGAAAGAACTTCACAGGGGATTGAGAACTTCACTCAATCCATGCATAGTTTTCTCCACTATCAGAAGTGGATTTTCAGTTGAGGATTAAGTACACAATATGGGTTCTTAAGAAGGCACCATAAGTGACTCTTAATCTCACAAAACAAACTGAGGGTTGCTGGGGGGAGGGGGTTTGGGAGAAGGGGGTGGGATTATGGACATTGGGGAGGGTATGTGATTTGGTGAGTGCTGTGAAGTGTGTAAACCTGGTGATTCACAGACCTGTACCCCTGGGGATAAAATATATGTTTATAAAAAAAAAAAAAAAAAAAAAAAAAAAAAAAAAAAAAAAAAAAAAAAGAAGGCAGCTTTGGAACTGTAACGAACGATCTCAGACATCAATATGCCTGGAGAAGATAAACCCGACTTCTCCTCTACCTGTTTTTGATACTCTGAGCTTTTATCCCACATCTCAAATGTTGCCTCTTTTTTTCCTCTTTAAGTCAATAAAAACTTTAAAGATCTTGTAGAGCTATAGATTTAGTCTATAAATCCACAAAAATGTTTCAAAATTTTAAAGATAAATTATAGCATCATGGCCTTTATGTATTCAGGTTTTAAGACTATCCATGAAGATTTTTCAATATAAATGTATAGGCTATTTCATTAAATGAAGTGTATAACTATAATAACAGAAATAAGAATAATTCACTTTTCCTGTGGACTAACCATGTATCTGGCCCTATATTAAGATTTTGTAAGAATTGTCTAAACAAAAGTATCCTTTTTGTTATTATTATCTGCATTTTTCATATGGTAAAATTGCAATTCTGAGATTGAAGTGACATGTCCAAGAATATAAAGACACAAAGTAAGCAGTGGAATCAGGACTCAAAACCCCATTAGCCTGCCTTAAAAAGCCATGTTCTCAAACAATATCCTGTAGTGACTCATCTCCTAAGAAACAATATCCTATAGTGACTCAACTTCTAAGGATAATGTGACTCACTCCATTTACTGATGCAGAATTCACAGACAAATCTAAATGGGAATGGTCAGATGAGTAAAATGATTCTTCTTCATGAAATCAGCACACTCTGAAAAAGTTTCCTAGTAGTTGTGAGGTTTTAGGTTTCTTGAATGTCGTGGGTGATTGGTAACCAGAGTATTGCACAAACTCAGAGGTGATTGGTCTGATTTTCTAAATAAACTGTCCTGGGAGAACAGGTTACTAGGAACTAGGTGACCTGTTCAAAAGAAAGTGGCATTGTTCTTGTCAAAGTGATCATTGATTTTCTCTCAGGTTTCTGTAGGGAGTTGCAGGATAAATTTCTATTTGCTACAAAATGAAAAAAAAAAGTGTTCTCAGATGGACTTCTGTTTTTGTAGAAATACAATCTTGGAACAGAAAAGAAGACCGACAGAGAATAATCAGAGTTTTCGTAAAATTCTCTTTGAGTTTCTCATGGAGAAAGAAACTACCTAATTCCAAATTCCTTTTCAGTTGTCTGAGAAAAAAAGGATTGTAAAAGCAACTGTATTAGAACAAAGCCATCTTCTTTGTTATACATATAAGGATATTACAATATAATTAATTTTATTCTTGTATTTATTCCTATTTGACAGAAAGCTTTTCAAATTTGATGGACCAAATGAATTGTTAGATCTCTGAAATCATAGAATAAAATTTGTTTTGTGTAATATGAATGTTTTACCCCTAGTCAAAGGGGCATAACAACATGATGTAAAGCATTAAGCAGAAAAGTAGTTTAGTACTAAGTATTTTTTTTTTTTTAAATTCTTGTCCCTTTTGTGAGCTCTATGGTGTTCCTACATAGATTCAAAGTGGGGTCCAGAAAGATTCTGATCAAGCCTACACAGGTTTTATTTTAAATACTTTGAAGATATAATTAATGAAAATCTAAAACACAATGTGTGTTCAGTGTAGAAGGACTGTCCAGGGTAATTTTTAGGAAAGCTGCTTATTTCATTTCTCAACAGAGGAGAATTTATTCTGCCTATTGTCACAACTGCTTGAGCAACCTCATCATCTTTAGGTCAAAGAGGTATTTTTAAAAAGAGCCAAAAGGCTCATTTACAGGACATAATAGAAAGTAACAGCTGGGAAGACATTGTTAATGTCTACTGGGTAATTAAAATGAGTTCTCAAGATAAGCACACAAACTGAAATACATATGAATACATATTTATCTGAGAAATCACCATGGCTCCCAAAGAGCTGTGAGGGGCTGTCAGGTAAATAACAGCATATGTAGAAACGAGGATGTAGTGGAGAATGTGACAGCTACTGAAAATGTTGGTTTCTTTTTCTGTGTTTGATATGCTCCCTTGTGGCACTCTTGGTGTTAGTTACACTCTGCTTCCTCTGATTGTGCTTTAACAGGTTCTCTTATCTTTTCACATTATTGTGACATTAGGCACTTTGTGCATGGTGGATTTTAACTAGTTGATGAAAAAAGAAGGAAGAACAGTGTCAGGTGGGCATGATTAAGTAACAAGCAGAATGGCACATCCATAAGGCTGCAAAAGGATAATATCAGAGATAAAAATTTCTACCATTCCGAGGGAGGAGAAAAAATTTGACCATGAACAATTTTATGAATATAAAAGGCATTCACTGAGTGCATACTGGAAGGGTCTTTAAAATAGCATACATTTGATATTTTTAGTAACATTATTGAAGAATTGGGTCTCTTCTTACTGTTTGTACTGACAATAAAGCTCTCCTGTCCTATTCCAAAGAGATATTGGTCTAAATAAGAACATGGTAGTATTTTTCTGTAATAATGTAATTATGTCTCCTTTCTACCCACTTTTTCTGTTCCATGGTTGCAATTTTGGCCTTTATGATGAAGATAATCATTTAATACTTGGGCTTTGATTTGCCTGGGAAGCTCTGGTTCCATTTCACTATTTCCTCATAGATCTTCAGTAAGATATGAATCACTAATTTTAATTTAATAAATTTAAAATGAAATTTATTCTTCCTCATACAAAGATTCTGATTTACATTATTCCTATTCATATTAATGGTACAGTAATGATTGAATCATTCTCCTTGGGTTAAAATTCTTCAAGTTAACTTTGAGATCCTTTTCCTTCATATTCTATACTCAGTTTACCACTCATAGTTCCCCACAAGTATATAGTACAACTGTACCTGTATTTTGATGCCATACACACAATGGATTAGGCCTTTATTGCCTCCAATTTGCATTCTTTCTCTTGGCATTTGCCTCTAAAATTTCATCTTTGATAAAAAAATATGAGTTTTCCAAAAATATACTACTTCTGTATTGATGAATTAATAATAACTGAAAAAAATACAAAACATCCTGACCCTAAAATTTGAGAATTTAAGTTTTAAATTATTAAAAAACTTATAATTTTTAAATAATTAATCAAATTATTAACCAAATGTAATAATAAAATTAAAATTAAAAATAATTATTAAATTAATTAAATTTTAAATAATTTTCTAATTATTAAAAACTTATTTAAAATATTAAAATATCTATTTATGCAAGAGAATTTCTTTCACAGTCATTTCTTTTTAAAATATTTTAGATATTTTATTTACATTTTAAAGTTTTTTTTTTTTTTTTTTTTTGAGTATAGTTGACACACAATGTTACATTAATTTCAGGTGTCAACATAGCAATTCAACAACTCTATATGTCATGCTGTGCTCACCAGAAATGTAGCTACCATCTCTCACCACACAACACTATTACAATTCACAAATGTAACAGAATATGGAGTGGGAAAAATGATTCTTAGAGGATAGAATGATAGAATCTTTTCTTCTCTAGGATCAGTAAGCAAAGTGTGTGTTAAGAGAAAATAACCTATGGAAGAATGGAAAATTTGTGTAGCACTAATAAGGATACTCAAGTATAAGATGTCTTCCTTATGTTTCATCTGATACCTAAGAAAAGATATGCACATCAAAAGCAGTCAAGTGAAATGTAAGATATTAAATAATTAAGGACCAAATAAATGGAGGTACTAGTTAGTGTGAAACCTTAAGTGTTGGTTGAATTATTAAGTATCCTATACAATGTCCAACAGAAAGATGTGTGTCAAATGAATCCAGCGTGATTTTAGAACATTAGAAACATGAAGTTGAATTGCCTTTAAAAATATTCTTTTGATACTTATATTAATTCATCATACCGTCACTTTAAATATCTTACAATTTTGTCAATTATACATCAGTAAATCTGAAAAACAAAAGAAGAAAGGATATGGATTATCTTTGATTGATACAGGAAGCAATTACTTGCATTTTATGTGACGCTGATAATATTTGAGTATTTGATCTAGGTAATGGTTACATGGGTATTTTCAATTTGTAAAAATTCACCATGTTGTACAGATACAATTCACATACTTTTCTCCATGTATGCTGTGCTTTGATGAAACATAAATTTTATTATGTAAAAATAAATAAGCACATAATAATGAAACAGGTCCAAAAGGGGAGGAAATATTCTTTTGGAGTATAAAAGAGTCATATAATTACACATTTTCAAATCAGAGAGAAACATTGAGAATGTAAAAAAAAAAAAAATACAGGCAAAAACTAGTTCATAACGATCCCAAAGGAGTACAATATTAAAAGTATTCAAAATAAGGCATACACTATGTCTGGGGCAAGAAAGAGACAATTTAATAATGGCCTTCCATTGTCTCAATCCTCGTGTTTTCTAGATTGAATAGATTAAGATAATCAATCACCAAAATGCCATTGCTCCTGGGAGCCTCCAACTTGGAATTAGCTTTCCCCCCATTCCTCAGTCCTCTTGTGGGTTATCTAGCACAAGCTCAACCTTTTAAGGAGTCCTTCCCAACTTCTGCTCACTGAAAGTCTCCATAGTTCTGGGGTGAGTTCTCCCATGTATTGTCTCTCAATAAATCTAAATTTTATTTGAGTGTATAGATGCATTCTTGGGTGGTCTTTGGTTAGTGGGCTTTGACATTAAAAACAACAATGACCAGGAAAGTATTTCAATCTAAGTGAAGTGAATATGAATTATGGTCTTTCATGGTTTAAAAACTGTTAAGAAGTAGCCTGTGCAAGACTCGGATCTAAGAAATAAGAAGCAGAGAATAAAAATTTAAAACAACAGATTTTATATATATCCTTTTAGGAGCTATTTGAGTTTTGCTTGAGTATCATATACGTTGAAAGAGAAGACAAATATGCGGTCGTACTTTCATATAAGTAATATGAATTAGTCCTATAACTTGGTGTTAAGGACAAAAATGGAGACAAAATATGCAGTTGCTGCACTCAAGGAACTTAAGATTAGTGTTAGAGAAAATCCACAAACGTAGTATGACTAGTGATATGATGAAGAG
Organism: Mustela nigripes; assembly: GCF_022355385.1. Taxonomy (NCBI): domain Eukaryota; kingdom Metazoa; phylum Chordata; class Mammalia; order Carnivora; family Mustelidae; genus Mustela; species Mustela nigripes. Next base: position 141,728,484 of record NC_081557.1, on the reverse strand, counting down.
GCCAAGAGGGAGAGCTGAGAAGGGGGATGGGAAGAGGAGAAGTAAGGTGGGAACGGAGGGAGGAAGGCGGGAGGGACGGAGGGAAAGAGGAGGAGTGAAGAAGGGGCTTATAGACAGAAACCGGGGGAACTCAAATTCTAGTATTTAAAGTTTGTGCAAAAGGAAGAGGCATCCAAGAGGGAAGATGAGAAGGATTGACCATAAAGAGAGTAGGGAAAGAGTGGATGGTGTCCTGGAAACAAAAGGAGAGTTTTGAGAAGGAGGGACTCAGGTAATGAAGAGAAATCGTATGAGAAAACGATTGAATAATGTGTGGACAATTGTAGTGAACCAATCTATACACTGTAGTTAACAAGCTAATGGTTAAAAAAAGAAATGAGGAGAATGGAACCTTGAAAGTACAGTTGTGAAAGAAAAAAAGATGAGGGCAGTAAATGGAAGAGTATATGGGGTTAAGAAGGCCTTTTTTTTAAGTGAAAAAAATCTGATCATATTTCCTTGCTGAGGAGAAAAGATCAGAATAGTTATACATACAGAAGAGAAGAGACCTAGGATGGGGTCTCCATCCTCAAGAGGTGGAAACAGACAGAATTGAGAGCCAAAGTTTTTCAGGGTATAATAATATAGTCATTGAAGGCATGAGCTCTGAAATTAATTAAAGCTTACTTTGAATTTCAGCTGTGCCACTTACTAAATGTGTCGACATTAATAATATTAATAATAAAACCTCCCTCAATTTAGTTATTATAATACATAAAAAAGGTGTTTCATGTGAAGTGCTCTGATATAGAAATTAATTAGTACAGTTTTGTCTTAATTATTTTTAATACTATACCTTAAATTGGAAATACAAAAATAAATATGGTTAAAATTAACTTTTTAGGGATAGAGCCTATGAAATTGCACATTTCCTCCAAAATTTACAGCTTCTCTGTGTCATGGTGGGATAACCATATATTGAGAGTGACTGAGTAGGCATTGGAATAGAGAGTTTAAAGATAATAGCAGAGATCTGAGAGAGTTTTGTAGAAAATGGAAGAAGGAACACCAAGAATGAGCAAATAATGGAGAAAATGTATGTATCATTTTTGAATTTACACTTTTTTCTTTTCTCTCCTCTTCCTCATCTTGTTTCTTTTCCCTATCTTTATTTAACAATTTAATCAGTTCTGATACAGGAGCAAAAAAGACAGATTTGGGGGCACCTGGGTGGCTCAGTGGGTTAAAACCTCTGCCTTTGGCTCAGATCATGATCCCAGGGTCCTGGGATCAAGCACCGCAATAGGCTCTCTGCTCAGCAAGGAGCCTGCTTCCTCCTTTCTCTCTGCCTACTTCTCTGCCTACTTGTGATCTCCGTCTGTCACATAAATGAATAAAATCTTAAAAAAAAAAAAAAAGATTTGTTCATGATCAGGGAGTTACTTGCTGGATGTGACAACAAGGCAAGGGTTAGAGGGTACTGACAATAAGTTAACCTAAGTGGGAAGAAAGGGAGGGCATGAAGAATTTGTAGATGAGGAGAAAATGACAATTATAGGAACCTTGAGTAAAACAACATTATAGGAGATGAGGACTAAAAAAAGCCAAAGTAGAATAATGGGTATTCTATTTAGAGAAAAAAACAGAAGTGGAGTGATTCTGGGTGATGGCAAAGTTGGAATGGCAGCTGTAGACGTAAAGAGGAGAAGTGAACTGAAGGCCAAGTTGAAGGCATTCAAGAACTGTGAGAAACAGGCATTATATATATGACTTACATGGACCTGTGAACCATGTGCCAACATTCTAAATGAATTTTGGAGGATGACCAAATTGAAAGAGACAATGAGTGGTAGAGGATGAAGAAAAAGGACTTTTAAATACAAAGGAAAGTGGCAACTGAGAGCAGAGTGTGGACGAGGGCAGGAAGGGTGTCTCGCCACTGGGGGCAGGGGATAGATTTCATCTCTGGCAAAGAGGCAGAAAGAGAATTGGGAAGAAAAGCTTGATGTGGTAACAGAAGAATGGATAAAACATGGAACTGTCTTCAGAGATTGCATTAGAGCAGAATTTAAGAGAGGGAATGGAAAGAGATTTTCATTTTGATTTTTTGCCTTCAAGTTTGCAGTGGAACTATGATAAGAAATATTTCAGTTCTAGAGCAGATCCTGGTGTTATAGATCACTGTTTATGGATTTCATAGACTATTCACATCACGAAAGGCACAAAATGGAGTTTGACAGTCTTCTTTAAAAAACCCGATTTCTATTTTAGTATCATATGTCAGTTTAATTGTGTTAAAACAAGACTTGTTCTGTCTCAGGTCATCAGGCCCTGCAAGAACCACTCTTTTTTCCATCTGTACTCAGTGCTTCCTGTTTTAGGACCATCAGTCCAAATTCCAAATGACAGCATTTGTATCTTTTTGTCTAAGTACTTTGTGGTCAGAACCTGTTCTACCTTCACATATGACATGCTATTCCAAAATAGCTGGGAAATTAACCTGATTTCTCTGTTTGAGAACAGGCCTTCAATCAGTGACTGATTAACATGGTTGTGTGAATGTTCTGGTTTACTTGATCCTTGATAGGGTTGGATCTGAGGCACATTTCTACACTGACTCCCGGAGTGTCCATACAGGGTTGGACTCTAGGTACCCATGGAAAACACCTGCTTTTTTGGCTTCCTTTCATTCTCACTTATTTCTCCACTCCCTACTGATATTTCTGGGATCACCTCCCAAGTACAACATGTTCTATGTACCCTCAGAGCCTTTTTACAAGTAAAGCAAATTAAGAGAACCTGAAGATATGAGGTGCCAACTATCCACACATTCCAGATAGTAGTTTGCTAGATCACTAAAGAAAGACTTGCGAAGTAAATGAAATAAATCAGACTGAGAAAGACAAATGTCATATGATTCAACTCATAAATGGAATCTAAAAAAAAAAAATAATAAAACAAAAAGCAGAATCATACCTACAAATACAGAAGACAAGCTGATGGTTGCCAGGGTTGGGCGGTTGGGCAAAACTGATGAAGGGGAGAGGAAGATACAAGCCTTCAGTTATGGAATGAGTAAGTCATGGAAATAAAAGCCAGAGCATAAGAAATATAGTCAATGATATTGTAATCGTGATGTAATGAGACAGATGGTAGCTATATATGTGGTGAAGAAAGAATAATGTATAAATGTGTCAAATCACTAGTTGTACACATGAAAATAATATAACATTGCATGTCAACTATCCTTAATAAAAAATCAAAAGAACTTTCAGAGAAAGTTACTAAGATCAATTATGATCCTGGTACCAGAATACAGAAAGAACTGAGAGGACCAAGAGTGGATTTGGGAAAAAAGAAAGAATTTCTTTGGAGAAAGCTATGGGTATGCTGAGTAGAACCCCACCATAGTGGAGGGATAATGTGTGCTTCTGGAGATTAGGGTTTCAAAGAGATATCTAAGGAACTTCGTATGTTTCCATGGAGTCTGTGTGGACACAGAGGAGGCTGATCTGTGGATTGTTAGCTGTTCTGATGGATGAGCATCTCAAGATGTCTGTCTTGAGAATGGACTAAACTTAATCCCAGAATTTCTGAGGGCAAAGGACATTGATTTTCCATTGCTCAGAGAGTCTCTTGGAAGAGTAAGCTGCTTGGAGCTATGTTAAGAGAGATTGCTGAGAGCAGAGTGGTAAATATAGCAATTTTAAAGAGGCTTCAGGTCATATGGCAGAAGAAGAGGGCAAGGAAAGACTCACAAATTGATGGTGGGAAGAAAGATTTCCTTGCATTAATGGAATTGCAGGTGGCAGATGGCCAGAGATGGGGTAGGTAGGAGGTAGAAGGAAGGGTAGGGGGTAGGGTGAAGAGGAAGAGAGAAAGGGGGTGGGGAGGAGTGGTCTTCAAGGTTCCCAAGTAAATGAAAGAAAGGGTCAGATTCCAATACAGAATAGCCAGTAGAAAGTACTGTGAGATTTGCTCAATGCCACTGAGGAGAAAAAGAATTTTCTGAACTTTATTCTCCACCTAATCCCCATTTAAATCCAAGGACGGACACCAGAGTCAAGCCAGCTATTTCTGACTCTTAACCCACTCTCTCCCTTCCCCAGTGGGTCCATGGGTCAATGCTAGGGAAAAATAAATACTTCAGTTATGATTATGGTTGACAGATTGATACATACTTGATATCTATCTATCTATCTAGATACATATATATGTATACATGTGTCTATATAGATATCTGTGTACATATATGTCCTATATATGTCCTATATATGTACACAGATATCTACATAGACACATGTATACATATATGTATATATATAATATTTATATCAATATATCAATATATATTATCACCAAAATAATCAAATAGAAAATACTCAAAAGAATTTTTATTTTCACAGAGGTTAGAAACCATAGGATGACTCCCAGTTTCACTAAAGGTTGGAGAAAACTATCTTTAGAGGACAGTATGCAGAAAGAACCCAGTTTTTAAATTTTTTCTGCTTTGAACTTGGGAATTCCACTTTTCAGCATAATTGGTACAGCTTCTCTTGATATTCATAAATTCAAGTTTGTTCCTTGGTAACAAAAGAATCAAGCCTTAATCTCTAGTTGATGAAAACTCTTGGGAGTATTCTGGGAAGGTGCACATAGTTAAATGATGACCAATATTGAAAAGCTAAGGAATCCTTGGCATCCTTGAATCCTAAATAGATAAAGCTGTGAATATTTCAGCTGTCGTTTATAGTTGTATACTTAAATCCTGCAAATGATTATGAGTCTTGATGTAGGAATCATAGAACTTTTTATATACTGATATTTATCTTCAAGGCTAGAAACAACTAGTTACTGAATTTCCTGTCTGCAGCCTGGCTGCTCCAGCCTTATTCAGGCGGTTCAGTTGACCATCAGGGCATATTTCCTCCATTTCCTGCTGTCTCTCTCTACACTTGCCTGCTCGACAGTTGCTCTTTGTACTCCTTGTTGTCATCCATTTTCTAAACATGCCCAGCTCAGGAGGACTAAATTGCAGTGAACTGTCAGCGCTGATGGACTGGCTGGCTTCCAGGCTCTTCTTGTTGGTGATCTTGTTGGAACCATCACATCCTGATTATGGTTTATTGATGATGCCTGTGAAATGGCATAAGAGGCCAGATGTACCATCTCCGAGCTGTGGAAGCCTCACGGCTGGTTTGTATGTTGCACATCACTTCTGCTTCCTGTACTACATGATGCTGTGTCAGTGCCTCGGTACCCGATAACCTCCTGAAGGACACGCAGTTCTTCTTGATGGATTTACTTTCCAGCTTCAGTCCACATTGCTGCCTTACTAGAAACTCACAATAACTTTGTATACTCACTGGTATTTCTCACATTTCTGTAATACCTAGATTTTCAGAATCTTCTCTAGCTATATACAAGTTTTGGAAGAATAGTTTAATTACTGAAGTTTGGTATATGAGTAACTTAGAAATCGGAATCCTTGAATATTTGGGCCATGGAGAGGATGGACAAACATGATTAAGTTGTAAGATAGATTCTGTCTCCTTGGTTTGCGTCTCAAAATTCTAGAAGGATTATATCCACAAATAAATATTCCAATTTGATCAAGACAAAGATTTAGTTATACTTTATGACATGTTATCAGACTGAGGCAATGCTAATATTACCTGAAACATCAAGAACTGTTTATAAGATTCTGTTATTAAACGTTTTACTGAGTGCCGCTTAAGGTTTAGGTAAATTTTAGCTCTAGGGGAAACAAAGTAACTCATAATTGAGTTTAGTTCTGGAGATGAATGTTTCTATTATTTTATGAATTATTAAATGGGTAGGTATTATTTAACTTCTGTTAACATGGCCTGCTTATCTTGTATTCTACTAGTTAGGATTGCAACGATACTCCATGGTTGCTGAAATCGTATATATCTTAAAACTAGAGCTGCAGAGCTAGATGGTTCCTTCAGTAAATTAGTTTCTGACCACCAGATGGGGCTATGAAACCTCTTGCATTATTAAAAGTTCTTCCAGACATTTACTTTCCTTCAAGGGGAATATTTTTCTTTGAAAATTTCAGAGAGAATTTCCCTCTCATTTTAACCCCATCTCCTATTGATGATTGAAAAATTGCTCCGTATTCTCTGTAATAATGACAGAGCAACATTACGGTAATGACAGAATGGTAATCAGTATATTGTTACAGGAAGGAAATGGATAAATCGCCAAGGTCACCTTATAGTTAATTCAGGCTCTCCACTAATAGTAATAGGTTCATCATGGTGACATACTAACAATTCTTCCTCTCTTCCTTTTTCTATTTATTGGTCCAAGACACAACTCATTAATTTCCTCTATTTGGATTGTGGACCACAGATTGCGTGCGTTCTAGGACTTAGGAGGCTATGAAAATGTGATTACATTTGGAGTGAGTATATAAACCACCACCAGTATAACAATTTTTATTTCCATTCATCAGTTCCCCATCAGGATTAACTTTGTGATAACTGCAGTTCCTCGTGACTCTGGAGGAAAGAGGATCAACCCTGAAAAATGATTAGCAATTCATACAAAAAAAAGGAGTATGATTGCACTATTATGCTACTTAATGTTAACTATGACTTTTAAAGAAATATTTATTTCACTTTAATTTAGAAGCAATCATTTAACTATTTTGGTTTTCATCTAAATTTAATCAGCAAAAAGGAAAAAAAATTCAAAAAGAGTTTATTAGACAAATGAAAATTCAAGATATCATTTTTTTATTATGGAAGAAGTGCAATTTAATTTGTATCTCTTATTATTATCCACATTTTAATTTACTGAATCATATAACTTCAAGTAACAATCATGTTTTAAATGTTTGGATGTGGTATCCATGTTTAAGACAAATTTTGGGATGCTGAAATAATAATTTAAAATCCTAGAGACCACTGTGTTGCTCACTGAGTCAAGATTTAAATAAGAGATTCACAGGATTAAGTCCTTTTAATCAAAGGTCTTTTGTTTTAATTTAAGAACAGATAAAAATTGGTAAGTTGGCAGAAGCAGCTAATTGTCAGCCAAATATTTTTGATGGAGAGCCTTTGTAAAGATAGACATTATCATCTAAAAAGTTAGATGTTCTTGGTGAAGCAGGGGCATAAAATGGAAAGATGCTTCACAGAACTCTTTGCTTCTAAAATGAGGCAGTCCTGGCAAACCATAGATAAAGAATCACCCATTAATCTCTGCTGGCGTTCAGGCCAACCTGATACAAATATAGGAACTAAAATGAGTCGGTTTTACTTCTAAGAGTAAATACAACCTCAATTTCCTTTCAGCCTGTAAAAAGCTTCTAAGAAATGTGATGATACCTGGGCTAACAGAGAGGAAACACATTAAAATATGTTTCATTTGCAAAATGAAACTAGCTTAACTCCCCTGATTTTGACAGCAAGACAAATTCATAACAGAAAATTAAGAAAATTCAAAAATCGCAAGAAAATAAGAATTACTCATAATTCTATTACTCAAAGAGAACAACTCGTAGAGTTATATATCTGTGTTTGTTTATTTGTGGGACCACTATCTTTATTTAATTTGGTTTTGTTTCTTTTCCCCCAATAAAAAGTCACTAATTTATTTTCTAAAACATAATTTTAATTGTTGTAAATAATTCTAATTACAGATATACAACAATAATTTGACAAAAGACACATTTTAGATTTCTTCATCCCAATCTTTGCAATCAATGCTATGATGATTTTTCATGGGTGTGAGGCAATTATAGCAAAAGTTTATCTCAGAATACTGTTTTCTATGTTAATTGCCATATAATGCTTACATGGTAAAAATGTATGCATATTATATACCCAACTCTGTATTTCATTACTGTTTTTAATATGTAAAAAGAAAAATTTCATATAGTACTCTTATTCTTCTATTGACAAAGCTTGGGAGAAAGGATAGGGGAGGGTGAAAGCTTTGCCTAGATATATTTCTCAAATAAGAGGCAGGAATAGATAAAGATTATGTCTATCTGCACTTTCTAAGTTACTTGAACTCCTGATTTCTGAGAAGAACTTAAACACAAGATAATGTGCCCCAATGTGATCACATTTGTAATACACACCAAGGCAGTGTATATTGTAGCAGTGAGTAAGAGAATTAATGTACAGGCACAGATGCCACTCCCAGCAGGCCTGCTGACAGTAAACATATTACTCATTTTCTCTATTTGGCCATAATTTCACCCAAAGTCTTACTTGCAGCAAGACTTCTATAAACTTAGCTACATTTTCTGGAAACACAATGAAATAATGACCAAAACTTATATTAGGCTCATAAACATAGTATTACCAAGCAACTGTCCTTAGCTGATTTCCTTTATGTAAAACAATTTTGTCATTTTCTAGAGGAGAACTTGCATCTATATCTTTTTGATTTTTATTTTAAAATAATTTCAAACTTACAGGAAAGTTGCAAGGATAGTATAACAGATGAATACTCATAATTCAGATTCCATAATTGGTGACACTGAACCACATTTGTTTTATTATATTCTCCACCAAAATATCTACCTACTTTCCCATCTATCTATACCTATATATCTGGCAGTCTTAACTTCTAAGCGATGCTATGTTCTTTTTATTGTTTTGTATCTGATAGGTAGTTCCATTACCAATATTCCCATTTTCATTACTGGTGATTTTAAGTCTGGTCTTTTGATTAAAGTGATGTCTCCCAGGTAAAGTTACAATTTTTCTTTTCTAATGAATACTTCTTTTGCATTTTGTGAGAAGACACATTTTGAGAACATTGATTTAGTTTTCCTTATCAAACTTTCACCCACTAGTTTTAACATCCATTGAGGATTCTTGCCTGAAACAAATATAACTATGATTTTTACTAAACGGTTTTCAGATTCCATTATTCTTTATATAAAGTGCCAACTAACAATGTCATTCTTTATTTTGATGCTCAAATTGCTGCAGATCTGGCCAGTGGAACAACTTCAAGCTGGTTTCTGTATCATTTTTTACATTTGCCAATCATTCTTTGAGAGCTCTCTTATTTTCCAGCACATCAGTATGTTCTAGGCTTATTTGTATTTTTCCTGCCCCAGTTCCTGAATAAGCCATTTCTCTAATGAGCCCTGATTCCTGTTAGTGGGTGATGGTATTTAGAAATTAAGGATTAATAAGCTGGGTGTGCTTACTGACACTTTAATTCACTATTTGCAGTCCTACTCAGCTGGCCAATTAATTAAACTAGGAAAAAAAAGAATATTCACATGGTATATGTACATACATGCACATAAATACATCCATTTATGTCTTTTTCTCTTTCTTTCACCTTAAATTCACATCGATATCTGAAGTTCACCACAATACCAGCAATTCTAACTCACATTCACAGAATTCATTTTAGCTTTTCTCCTTTCCCTATTTGTAGTTCCCTTTTCCAACAGTGAGAAACCTGATTTGCATTTGCTTGTTTTCAGTACCTCTGAAACCAGTCCACCTCAATGACCACACTGAGCAGTTGCCCAAAATCGCCTGGCTGTTATTTTACGATGGTGCCATTTCCTTCAGCTGCCTCTAGCAAGTATTAGAGAAGGTGAATGACAAAGAAAAGAAGAATGGAAGTGTAAGTTCGGATGGCTTTTTGACTAAATTACCCAAAGAAGGAAGAAAGGAAGAAAACCAGAGAGGAAAGAAGGAAGAAATGAAGGGTATCTATGTGTTTTAATGCACAATTTTCGTAGAACAAAACAAAACATAAAACTTTCAGTTTTTAATTGAGTGGTTTTAATTTAATCAAAGTAGATATATAACATTTGAAAAAAAAAAAAAAAGTCTTCCTAAAGAGCAAGATTCAGGTCTATGATTAATAACGAAGGCCAATGTCACGTGAAATGAACTGAGAATTCATGAAGTTTATCCCCAAACCATTATTTTTCCCTTTACAATTTGATCAGAGCTGCATAAACCTCTAGGGATAGATAGCTGGTATACCTAGGATTATCTTTAATTCATTTTGATGTTGTCAGTGTTATTTAAATGATAGTCAAGCATTAATGTTAACTATCCAGAATAGCAACTTTTGATTTTTTGAGTTGTATTCACTCAGGAATATGAGGTTCTTTTTCAGAATATCAAAGACATCCAGAGCCCTTTTATTTGATTTCCATTTGATGGAACATAATGAAATTAAAGTTGTCTTCTCTATTGCTTAATAAATGATATTAAATGGAATTAAAAGCAAAAAGCTGAAGTATCTAACTTTCAACCATTTACCAGAGTTACTTACCAAATTCTTCTGAAAGCAAAGAAAGCTGAAAGCAAAGGAAGAGAAGATGTAACAAAGACCATAGGGTAGGGACTCCTGGGTGGCTCAGTTGGTTAAGAGGCTGCCTTCGGCTCAGGTCATGATCCCAGCATCCTGGGATCGAGTCTCACATCGGACTCCTTGCTTGGCAGGGAGTTTGCTTCTCCCTCTGCCTCTGACTGCCGCTCTGTCTGCCTGTGTGCTCTCTCTCTCTCTAACAAACAAATAAATAAATAAATAAAATCTTAAAAAAATAGGGTAAACTGAATACTGTTTTGTAAGAATATTGCACACAGGACTGAGTTTTGTCAAGGAAAGAAAAATATTTTGCAAACAAATTAAGTCTCTGACATTATGTTAAAAGGTTAAAATGAGTGAGATATACACTTGCATACATTACACTTACAAACTTTCAGTCACAAATGATTTTATATCTTCTTTCATTGTTTTCAATGTTTCAAGCAAAGAAAATGGAATCTTATACAGTGGTATTGTCACACAAAGTTTTAAAGTTGATGAAGTTTGTTTATTCAATAGTTTTTTTGTTTTAATGCCTAATATGTATTAGGCATTATCCTAGTTCTTTACACTATCATGGTGCATAAGATATACAGTATGGTGACAAATAAATGATAAATATTCCATGTCCTCACAGATCTTACACTAGGAGAAAGGCAGACAATAAACATAATAAATGTCCATACATACACATACACTTAAAATGCTTCAGATAATGCTGTTTTATGAGGAAAAATGAAGGAGAATAAGGAGGTACAATGTCAAGGTAGGTGCTAGTGTATTAGAAACACCAACCACTGCAGAATAATGACAAAACTTTTACATACTAGAACTGAAAAGAACTGAGACATTGTTTAGTCCAACCCTCTCTTGTTGCAAATGTTGAATCTGAATTCCATAGTTTGTGACATTAGTCACAGACTCTACACAATAATCTGTTACTTTGTTACAAATGTAGATGCAGCTACAGAGTTTCATCCTGCTTCAGGAGATAAAGGCCCTTTCCCATGCTTCTTAAAAATTTATTTTCTTGGGGCGCCTGTGTGGCTCAGTGAGTTAAGCCTCTGCCTTTGGCTCAGGTCATGGTCTCAGCATCCTGGGATTGAGCCCCACATTGGGCTTTCTGCTCAGCAGGGAGCCTGCTTCCTCCTTTCTCTCTGCCTGCCTCTCTGAGTGCCTCTCTGCCTACTTGTGATCTCTCTCTCTTTGTGTCAAATAAATAAATAAAATCTTAAAAAAAAAAAAGAGGTTTGCCTTAAAAAAATTATTTTCTTCATTTCTTTCATCTTTATCAAATCACTACTTATACATAGTTCCAAAGGACAAATAATGCCATATAATAATATAGTATTATATATTTTAATATTCATAATAAAACTTTTGAAACCAGCAGTCTCTATCCCCAACTCTCCTAGTGCTAGATTCCTATTCTTACAGGGAATCACTTTCCAATTTTTTTTTTCTTTTCTGGAATGTACCTCCATATATCTAAGTAATATATTTGTACAGCTATATTTTTGTTTGTTTGTTTGTTTTTTAGGTTTTGTACACAGTAGTTTCACTGAACAGGTACAGTTCCTGGCATGTTACAACACTAAGAATTAAAATGTCTCCTACAATTTCCTTAAATATATTTAGTGAAAATAGTATTTTCCTTGATCCTTGTCTTAGTCTGTTGGGCAGTTATAACAAAATACCAGAGATTGAGTGGCTTTTGAGCAATAAACATTTATTTTTCACAGCTCTGAAGGCTGCAAAATTGAGACCAAGGCACCAGCAGATTCAGTGTCTGATGAGAAACAACTTCCTCATTTGTGGATGACTCTCTTTTCTCTGTATTTTCACATGGTAGAAGCTGTAAGGAATCTCCTTGGGGTTTCATTTATAAAGGTCCTAATCCTGTTCATGAGAAATCCACTTTCAGGAACGAACCACCTCCCAAAGGCCCCACCTCCTCCAGCTATCACACTGGCCATTAGGATTTAATAGATGATTTGGGGGCTGTGGGCACAAACATTCAGTCCATAACATCCTACCCCTGCACCCCCCAAATTCATGTCCTTCTCACATGCAAAACACATTCATTTCATCCCAGTAGTCTCCAAGTCTCAACTAGTTCCACGTTAATTTAAAGTCTAAAGTCCAATGTCTCATCGAAATATCATCTAAATCAGATGTGGGTGAGCCTCAAGGTATGATTCATTGAGGCAAATTCTCTTCCACTGTGAACCTATGAAATCACATAAGTTTATGTCTGCCCACAATACAATGGTGGGATAGGCATAGGATAGAAATTCCCAATCCAAAGGGACAAATAGGAAAGAAAACAGGAGTGACAGATCCTAAGCAAATCCAAAAACCAATAGTACAGATTTCTTTAGACCTTAAGTTTCTAGATTAATCTTTGGCTTGATGTTCTGTGCCTTTATCCACTGGGGTAAAGGTTCCACCTTCTGGGTAGACTGAAGTGGGAATCTTGCATTCTGAACTGACCAGAGTGGAGGTTCCACCTTCTGGCCCTACTGGATAGGAGTTCTGTCCCCACCACATTGCTAGTCAGAGATTGGGCTCCTTAAGGCTCTGGGAAGTCCTGGAATCCCTGCCCCCATGGCTTGATTGGATCACTCTCTGTCTGGGCCCTACCCATGCCAGCTGGGGTCCCTTGCCTGCAACTCTCCAGGAGCAGGGTCCTTTGCCTGTGACTCTCATCTTTTGAGATCTAGATGAAAGCACCTCCACACTCCTCAGCTTGGGAACTCTACAGGCTGGCAGAAAGGGCTGACAAAATTTGCCATCTGTGTTCTTTAGAGGGGCAGCCACCATGGCTTTTGTTGGACCTAGCTGCTGAAGCCACACCTAGGACACCCAAGGAGTACAGCCCTTGATTGTGGCAGTGCCCTATAGGCACTGGCAGCCTCTGCCTCCCCTACTTCCTTTGAAACCACTTGATGAACTCTGAACCTCCTTCAGTGTCATTCTTCCATAGTCTTGGAGAATAGCTCTGGCTTGTGTAGAGATGCCTGATCCATACTATTCTTATCAAACAGTCTCTTGGCTACACCCTTAGTATTCAGTTTTGATCACTTTCTCATTTTTTTATAATATGGATATCCTGAGAATTTTCCAAATCTACAAATTCTGCTTCTTTTTTGATTAACCCTTTGATTTTAAGTCATTTCTCCCTTCTCACAACTTAGTGTAAGCTGTCAAGAGAAGCCTGGTTACTCCTTTAACATTTTGCATAGAGATAGCTTTAGCTAACTGTCCACTTTCATTGCTTGCAAGTTCTATCTTCCATAAAACACTAGGAAACACACACAATTCAGCTATTTTTTCATCACTTTAAAACACGGATGGCCTTTCCTCCAGTGTCCAATAATATGCTCTTCATTTCTATCTAAGACCTCATCAGAATGGACTTTACACTCCATATTCTGACTAAGATTCAGTTCAGGACTACTTGGGTATTTGTTCTCTAAGAATATTGAGGTTTTCTCTATTGCTGTCTTTTTTTTTTTTTATAAGCCCTAACCTTGAAGGTCCATTCATGGCAGTCAAGGCCTTTCCAGCATGCACATTTCTACTCTTCTAGCCTTTGGCAGATTCAGTGTCTAGTGATAGGCTTTTGGTTCACAGATAACTGTCTTTTCACTCTGTCTTCACATGGTGGAAAACATGAGGGATATGAGGGATCTCTCTGGAATATCTTTTTTTTTTTTTTAAAGATTTTATTTATTTATTTTACAGAGAGAGATCACAAGCAGGCAGAGAGGCAGGCAGAGAGAGAGCAGGAAACAGGCTCCCCGCTGAGCAGAGAGCCCGATGCGGGGCTAATCCCAGGACCCTGAGATCATGACCTGAACCGAAGGCAGCGGCTTAACCCACTGAGCCACCCAGGTGCCCCTGGAATATCTTTTATAAAGATACTAATCTCTGCAATCCCTCCAGGATGTGGTATTCCTTTTGACTTACTATTTTCCCAGGGAGAGGTGGCTTTCACTTGGCTTTTTTCACCATGACAGCCCTTACTCCACAGGTCAAGGAACCAATGTGAGGAATTCCATCAGTTGCTAAATAGGTCTATTCCAATTATGCATTCTATAACTAAGGAAATAACTACAGCACTGATTTGGGCATTCACTGTGAGATGTAACTCCGTGGATTATCTGACCTCCATAAACCCCTACTCCAATTGAGGGCCACAGAGATATTTTGGGTTTCTTGGAATCCCTATTAGTTCAGAGCAAGTATGCAGTAAGACCCTGAAAGATCTGATTATTTCATTTTCTTCAACATACAGTTTTCCTGGTAAAAGGCCTTGGATCCCTTTGGGGAGTGCTGGGAAAAAGAGTAATAGCATATTTTTGGTAGTGTTTTAGTCTTTTCTCAAGAAGACCCAGCCTACCCTTCATTCAAGGTTTCTGGATGTATAAACTATTTCAAATCTGAAAACTGAATGAGAAATCATGGCTCTGTTTCCATGATTCAAGTTAGATTTTTGTTTTATTTTACCTAGAACTTTTCTGCTAATACAGATCAAGTAAGAGTTTAATAGTCTTCTATTTATTTCACTTCAAGGCATATGAGGATTAACTAGCCAATGCTACAGGTTTGTGAAAGTCAGGCTATTCTGATTTCTGCTCTGACCCTGCTGTCCATCATGGTGACCAAGCCACCTTGCCTCTGTCAGTTGAGTGCCTTCACTTGACCCCTATCACCCCAGAACCCAATTATTCCCAGTGCATTTAGGTTTTCCAATTGAGTAGCTATAGTTCCCACTATAAGGTCTGGGCTGCACAGAAGAATAATCATGGGGCACTTTAAGGATGCTGGGATTTCCCTTACAAATTTATTTCTCAAAGTTGTAGTGACAGTTATGTTTTCCGAATCCTCCTACTATGTAACTCAAACATTCCAATCTCTTTAAGCCTCTGAATGTCTCCCTCTACATTAAAGCCAAGAGAGGTCTGGCATTTCCAGCTTGCTCACAGTGGGTTGTCTTTTAGTCCATGTTTTAGGCAACCAACCAACCAAACTGTTAAGAGTCCTTTCTAACTCCCTGAGTTGCAGCATTAAGTTCAGAATCTCTGCTTAATGTGTCTTTATCAAGAAATTTGGCCTGATTCAGTATTATTTTCCTATTTGGTCAATTTCAGGTTAAAAAAACTCATTCAATAATTAACAGGTCCATTCTAAATCATAGTGAAACATTAAAACTTCATTTAATGTTGTTGAAAAGCATTAGTATTAATTTATGCTTTCCTTTTTTTGCCTGTCTTTGTTGTAGGTTGGCAGCTTGGGTAGTTTCACTCCCTGCAAGGGGAGTCTTGGTTGGATTCTTTGATAGCTCCACCTGCACTTTGGTTTCTATATTTCGTTCCCTTGGGTGACAGATCTTGGGATGGGTATGAGAGTAGAAGGCAGGATTACTAAGAATTAACAATAATAATAATAAAATTCTGCACTGGAGTTCTTATGCTATGGAGCTTGATTTTACTTTTTCTTGGTTTAGTCACTGATTTTGTGCAATGGAGGTTTCCTTGTGAAACCTTGTAAAAGTGCCTTTATTCAAGGGGTGCCTTACCCTGAGATCATGACCTCAGGGTTGTGAGATCCAGGCTCACTTTGGGCTCTGCTTGAGATTCTTTCTCTCCCTCTGATTCTTTCCCTCCCTCTATCCCTCCCCACTCGTGCTCTTTCTTCAGTCTCTAAAATTAAATAAATTAATTAAACAGGTTAAAAATGACTTTATTCAGTCTTAACATTTGATTGATAAAATTTTTAAAAAGATTTTGCCGTCTTCTTATTGTGGCATCCTATGATGTAGTTTGATGACATTCTAATTTTTGATCCTCTGTATGTTCTTCCCTCTTCCCACTAATCATGCAAATCACTGACTGAGCTTTGCCTTTCTACTCTGGCAGCGCATGTCTTTAATTGCAGGAAATGATTTTCTAATTTCTTGGATAATTCCCCCTCTTAATTTCCTCTTTCTTTCCCTGTCTTCGATTTCTCTGTCGTTTTCTGGAACATCTAACTTATTATTTGGTCTTGTTCAACAGGTTCTCTAATGTTTAAATCTTTTCAACTTCCTGCCCCTCCCCCCTTTTTAAATGTCTGGAAAATTTCCTCAACTTTTAAATTCCATGACTTTTATTAAATTTTTATTTATTTTATGAGACCAATATTTTTTAGAAACTAGTTTCTTTAAAGATTTTTATTTATTCACTTGAGGGAGAAAGCAAGAAAGAGAGCAAGCTAGCATGAGTAGGGAGAGGGGCAGAGGGAAATGGAGAAGCAGACTCCCCAATGAGCAGGGATAGAGGGCTCAATCTCAGGACCCTCAGATCATGACCTGAACAGAGGGAAGTTACTTAACCTACTGAGCCAGCCAGGTGCCCCTGTTTTTGGTTTTTGAATACTCTCACTTAAAATGAACAAACGAATGTTTTATCTTATATATATTTTCTCTCTCTTGAAGATCTTACTTTTCTATTGTTTTATAAGTTGTGTCTATTTTCTGTGAGTTCCTTTATTTAATTTTATTTTGTTCTTTTTCTAGAGTGAAAGATTTTTCAAATCTGTGTGATCCTCTCTTTTGTTTGTTTATGCTAATCCTTGAGGAAACAAAATGTTTTTTGGACTTTATAATTGTTAGCAGTAGGGAATCTCCTAGTTTGATGGGAGTATTCTCAAATGTGAGTATCTATGGATCTTTTCTTTAAGACAGGTCAGTTTTTCTAGAAAGGATTCTAATTTCCTGTCTATGCAGTTGTAAATGCATTCTTACATTACATTCTTATAAGAATGCACCCCGCATTCTTACAGCCAATCTGTTAAGGTAGACTATAATTTTCAATGTTTAGGAGGTCAATTTACACTGCATTCTAGGCTTTTGAGTACACGTCCCATCTAACCCCCTTCTCTTTTGTGCCTTTTGTTTCAGAATCCAGTCTGCCTATTTCAAGTGATCTAGAGAGTAAAGTTCTAGTCTTCTTGTTATGGTACATACCTGCCTTCAGAGATATTTACGTGTCAGCTTCCCTTTGTCAGCCAGGTCCGGTACCACTTTTATGTCCACTTTTGATCATTCACATTTTGTTTATATCTCTTTTTCCACTCTTATTATCTTGGATTCTCATCTTTGTTTTCATAAATGTATGTTTCTTTTATTCCTTTACTGTATTATAGTGAAGTTTTAAAAATGGAGCAGAAATAAATACATCATTCAATCTATCATGTTAAATGGAAACCTCAAGTCTTCTCATCTATATTCCTTACACTCTTGGTAAGGGTCAACTTTAAAGAAATTAGTGTAATTTAATTTTTTAAGCATGAAGAATGTTTATATAAATACAAAAATAATAAATGTTTATTTGGACTAATATGCATGATTAAGAGAGGCATATTATATGAAGTTAAAATGCAAAACTCATTTGGATGCATCTTTGTTCTAATAAGTAGACAAATCAATATCTTTGATGAACATACTGTACTAGAATACATAGAGTATGTGTGGCAAAGTTCATGTTATTACTATTTTTGAATTGCTAATAACTGCAGTTTGCATTGATATTGGATATTCCAGAATTGAATTCACAAAATATCTATTGAGGATAAGATTGATTCAGAAATTCATATAAAACAATTTTAAGTGAATATTCAATCATGAAACATTTTATCATTTATCAACAAAACAAATACTATTACCCAGTTTTCTTTATTGTTATGATGCATAGAAATTGTTATTCAATAATAACAGTATTGAATTTTAAAAGTATCTCCATGAAAATATGAAAGAAAAGATAATTATATTTTGCTTCTGATCTACAGGCAAAGTGTGATTTTTTTTTTTTTTTTAGATTTTATTTATTTATCAGAGAGAGAGAGGGAGAGAGAGCGAGCACAGGCAGACAGAATGGCAGGCAGAAGCAGAGGGAGAAGCAGCCTCCCTGCCAAGCAAGGAGCCCAGGATCCCAGGACGCTGGGATCATGACCTGAGCTGAAGGCAGCTGCTTAACCAACTGAGCCACCCAGGCATCCCCAGGCAAAGTGTGATTTGCTAACTCTTCTTGGTTTCGTTCTTTGTTAACTGATTCTTATAAGGACTGATCATGTATTAGTGAAGGTTTTATCAAAAATTCTACTTCCTACCTCTTCTGTTTTCCTCAATCCCCACATTTTCAACAGCTTGATGTTGTCATACAGGACTTAGCTGTACGTGGTCTTGGAACATCTGAGTTCAAGCAGTACCACCTTCAATATTCCATCCACCCTTCCGGAGATATACCATGTAGTTCATTGCTCAGTCTCTATCTTTTTTTTTTGCTTTGATGGAGCATCAGTTAGCAAAAGACTGGGTTCAGGTGTTTTGTAATTTAATAAATATTTATAAATTCTTGCTGAAATACTATTGTTATAAACTAATCAGATCTTTTTCTATACATAAAGAATTCTTTATAAATGAAGATTTTGGCATCCTAAATTAGGTTGTTAATTAGAGAAGAGTTAAATTGGTAAGTTTTTCGTTCCATAAAATGCAGTATGATTTTAACAAAATATAATCCTTGAGAATGGGGCAAAATTAGAATAAGTTGTGAATATGATGTCATAGTTGTTTAGAAACCTAAGCACCAAAGTAGAAAGTGAACAAAAGATAGAAAAGAAACTTCATTGTGTAAAAAAGGAAGAAAGCTATAATTTTTAAAAAGGGATTGATCATCATTATTGATAACAGATATTCATAAAGTGCCCAACAAAGAGAAAACAAAAGTAAAGAGAGATTTAAAGATAGCTGTGGTGATGGAGGGAATGGCTATAGCCCACTGTGGCTATTTCTCCATTAATATTTAAAAAAATTTTTTAAAGTAAGAATAGTCAGTTTAGCATCCAACAAAGCTCCATTATTACTATATCTTCTGTAGCTTTATATAAATCTGATCTTCTAAATAGCCTGAAACTTTTCTAATGTCATATAATACAGTTTTCAAGGCAAAGAGTAAAAAGAATAATACACTTGGTCAAAATGAAAAAGACTACAATAAGAAATCTAATATTTTTAAGGGAAACAACTACCATTTAGCATGATCAAGGAGTTCATTTATAATAGTTATTTGTCAGAGACAAATAGGAAACCACTATGAAGTACTCAGCTTCTACAAGATATATATCCCAATTGCTTATGAGACTGTATTTGACATTGTTGAGTTCTTTGCTCTTTGCAATTGAAGGGTTCTATTAAATAACAAAAGGCTCTTCTTGTATGGACTATTGCCTCTAATTTGTGTTATAAATTTCTGCAAATGACAGTTCAAAGTCAAGACAGTTAACACCATAAATGCTATTACTACCAATGCGTGAATAATTTTAAATGTTGCAGCTGACTTGTATGATTTAATATAAAAACACTATAGCTGCTGGTGTTGAGTAGAAATTTAAAATATTCTCATTACTGTTGGGAAGTTATACTTTTGAGGTTCTTAAAAAGTTTGATAACCATATAAGCAATTATTTTATTATTTTTACAAAAAGAAAAAAAAAGTACTTATGGCAAAAACCATACTGAGATTTTCTGTAATCATAATAAACCTATCTAGACATTGTAGAATACATACTACCCAGTACTCTCCAGACCTATGCAAATCTGAAATAAATTGATATTTTTAAAGTGATGAAAATATTGAAACTGATTTATGCCGAGCCAACAGAAAATTAAGAGTTGATAAAAGTGTTTGTTTGAGTAGACTATAAATTGAATTTTCTTCTCCCATTTCTTCTTTTTTATCAGTAGCATACTTCTAAGGAGCATTATCTTACTTTACAGTACAATCTCATCATTATCATTGCTAGAGCTATTGGTTCCCCTATTGGTTCTCACATTTATGATTTATTACCTCAGTGTTTGTGTGTGTGTGCATGTGTGTGAGCTTATATACAGTAATTTTTGTGTTGTTTCATTGCACTTAGTTTGCACAAATTATATTGTGACATTGTACTTTAATTTACACATGATTCCCACTCAGGTGGGTTTTTGTTTGTTTGTTTGTTTTACTGCCAGTTTACTTTCAAAATGGCTGCAACAGTTTCTACTCCCATCAATGGATGAAAGTCCCCATCTAAACTTCCTACCCCTAAAAAAAGAGTAAATATCCTATCCCTTACACACTGACAAGTTTGTTATTATAAGCAATTCTGATTTCTCAGATTCACTCATGTAAAGAGATAAGGCTTTCTCTTATTAATTTGTGTTTCTTTCATTACCAGGTGTTTATTCCTTATTGATTTCACTCATGGCAAATATCAATTCCCAATCTGTTATCTATTTATTATGTGTATTGTTGATCAGAAATACCTCATTTTGACATAGTCACACACAGTAAAAAAAAATTACTTTTTGTTTTGTGTTCATGAAATCCTCATCCACCTTCATCCTTCATACCACAGATATACAGAGTTCTTCGTTTTTTTTTTTTTTTTGCTTTAGAACTCTGCTTTTTATATTTTTTTTAAATTTTTATTTTTTATAAACATATATTTTTATCCCCAGGGGTACAGGTCTGTGAATCACCAGGTTTACACACTTCACAGCACTCACCAAATCACATACCCTCCCCAATGTCCATAATCCCACCCCCTTCTCCCAAACCCCCTCCCCCCGGCAACCCTCAGTTTGTTTTGTGAGATTAAGAGTCACTTATGGTTTGTCTCCCTCCCAATCCCATCTTGTTTCATTGATTCTTCTTCTACCCACTTAAGCCTCCATGTTGCATCACCACTTCCTCATATCAGGGAGATCATATGATAGTTGTCTTTCTCTGCTTGACTTATTTCGCTAAGCATGATACGCTCTAGTTCCATCCATGTTGTCGCAAATGGCAAGATTTCATTTCTTTTGATGGCTGCATAGTATTCCATTGTGTATATATACCACATCTTCTTGATCCATTCATCTGTTGATGGACATCTAGGTTCTTTCCATAGTTTGGCTATTGTGGACATTGCTGCTATAAACATTCGGGTGCATGTGTCCCTTCTGCTTTTTATATTTAAAGGTATAATACATCTTGAGTACACATGCTTATGATGTGAAGAATCCAATTTTATTTTTTTCAATA
This sequence comes from Mustela nigripes, assembly GCF_022355385.1. Taxonomy (NCBI): domain Eukaryota; kingdom Metazoa; phylum Chordata; class Mammalia; order Carnivora; family Mustelidae; genus Mustela; species Mustela nigripes. Next base: position 141,707,059 of record NC_081557.1, on the reverse strand, counting down.
TTGGTAAATTTTTGTAACATTATTTACTAAATATCCTTTCCCTATGGAAGTGTGTGTCACTATAAAAATATGTCAAGTTTGCTTATAAATTCGGCTGTTTCTGAGAATTGAATTCAATTTTTTTGTTTTTGTTTAGTACCATATTTATTATAGTGTCCTTCAGTATATTTTTAATATTGGGAAGTGTTAATTCACATCTGCATAAATTTTTAAAGGGTAATATCTATTTCTGAGATTTATTCTAATATATGAATTTGAATTTTTACTTAGTTCTTACTTTTTTTTTAGAAAATGATAGAATAACAAATGTATATATATGTAGATGCAATAAGCTATATGTATTCCTTTTGGTGTATTTGTGTTACCTAACACATTTCAATGTAGATTTCTCACTTTTGTTGGAAGTAATTTAGAATTTTACTTATATCATATAATTAATTAAAAATTAATTAATTTTAAATATTTTATTTATTTGAGAGAGAGAGAAAGCACGCAAGTTGGTGAGGGGAGCATAGGCACTCCTACTTACATCATTTTAAATTTATGGGTTACTTACTAGTATATTTTTTAGTTGTTACATAGCTTTTATTTTGAATTTTGCTTTTACTTCCTATTTGTTAATTTGTATTACTATTTGATTATGGTTAAAGTATATGTAATGCTGGTTCCCTGGAATTTACTCAGGGCATCCTTTGTAAGTCACTTACAGTTGATTTTTAATAAATGTTTCTTATATCAAATAATTGGCATATTTTTGCCTCCAAGCTGCCAAGATTATATCAGTTATACTTTCAAGAACTGTGCATCTTCAGTTATTGTTTGTGTGTCTCATATGTCATTTTCTGAGAATAGTATTAAAATCATTCACTAAATTTGTTGATTTAGTTGTATTTTCCATAGCTCTAAAAAATCCTTTAAAATATATTTAAAATCTATATTGTTAGCTGTATACATGTTCATAACCATAATATCTTCTATATTTAGTATAACTATTACCATAATATAAATATCTTTGTCTCTTATCATGCTTTTCATTAAGATTAAATTTTCTTATTTCCAAAATTGCAATGGGCTTTTGTTTAGCTTAATATTTGCTTAGTATATCATTTTTCATCCCTTTATTTTTAGCTGCCTTCTACTTCTTTCAAGTACATTTGTTACACATAATATACTACTGAGTTTATTTCTACACATTTGATTTGAGAGCCTTTGTTATTTGGACTGAAGTTAAATTCGTTTCTATTTTATATAATTACAACTGAGTTAGGATTATCTTTGTCATTTTATTTGATATTTTTTCTTCATGATAATTATTTTATTATTATTTTTTTCTTTCCCAAACTCTCACTTCAAAAGTTTGACGTCCCTTTTTTTTTTTTTTTATGGTGGCAAATTCTAATTCTTAAGATCATATTTATGGTAGTATTTGCCACTAAATGTGATGTAATCTCTCATAATTTCTTTCAAACTGTTGAAATCTTTCAAGAGTAATCTCAAAGTGTATATAATGAGATCTAATTACTGAGACATATTCTTATTGAAAAATTAGTTTTGTCTTTGCATTTGTATGTTAGTTTGGCTAAATATAGAATGATAGATTAAAGATAATGGTATTTCAACTATTTAAATATGACCTTATTATCTTATATATCCATAGTTACTGTTGAAAAATTTTATAAAAATCTCAAGTTTTCCTTTGCATGGTTTTAGAAGCTTATAGAAATTTCTCATTGTCTTTAACCTCATGCATTTTATTTAAGTATGAGGATTAAAAAAATCTGTTTAGGGGTGCCTGAATGGCTCAGTGGGTTAAAGCCTCTGCCTTCAGCTCAGGTCATGGTCTCAGGGTCCTGGGATCAAGCTCCGCATCAGGTTCTCTGCTCAGTGGGGATCCTGCTTCCTCCTCTCTCCCTGCCTGCCTCTCTGACTATTTGTAATCTCTGTCTATCAAATAAATAAATAAAATCTTTAAAAAAAAGTTTAGCATTCTATCAACTAGTTTAACAACATTTCATCTTTAATTTTCACTTCTGTTCATTTTATTTTTCTTTATTGTATTAGTTACATATAAATGTTGACATGTTTAATTCTTTATTTTATATAACTTTATTATTTAAAAATGTATAATTGATACATTTTTTCATTAATGAGATGTTTAAGGAGAGTATTTACTAATATTCTAATTAATTAATTAATTATTTGGCTATATCCATTCTGCTATTTATTTATTTATTTTCTAAGATTTTATTCATTTATTTGACAGAGAGAGAGAGATCACAAGTAGGCAGAGCAGCAGACAGAGAGAGAGGGGGAAGCAGGCTCCCCACTAAGCAGAGAGCCCGATGTGGGGCTTGATCCCAGGACCCCGAGATCATGACATGAGCCAAAGGCAGAGGCTTAACCCACTGAGCTACCCAGGTGCTCCATTCTGTTATTCAAACCATCAATTTATATATTTTCTTTTTTTTTCATATAGAGTACACTTGGGTTTATATTTATTACTTGATTTATGTATACTGGCCACTATTGATTACAAATTAAAATTTACAGTATCAGCATAGAACATAAAATAGTTTGCAATTAATTTAACAAAGTTTTGCCAGTCCATTACACTGAAAAGCATAGAACAATACTGAGAGAAAATAAAGAAGACCTAAATAAACAAGGAAATATACCATACTCATAGAAAACTCAATGTGGTTAAGATGTCAGTTCTTCCCAAACTGACCCATAGATTAAAAAAAAAAATAAAATTCAGTCAGGAATTGAGTCAGGATCTCAGCAGGCTTATATTGTTGTTGTTGTTGTTTGAAATTGTCAAGCTGGTTATAAAATGTATATGGAAATGTCAGGGACAAGAATAACTGTGGTAATCTTGAAAATGTAAGACAAATTTGAAGACTTGCACTGTATAATTTCACAATTTACTACAAAGCTACAGTATTCAGGGAAGTGTGACATTGGCAAAGGAAAGACAAAGGAATCCAGAAATAAATATAAACATAAACAGTGAAGCTATTTTTGACAAATACATGCAAGTATTGCTGAAAATAACATTTTAAAAAATTTATTTTGTATGGAGATAATTGAGCTTTTAGAATCTGTAAGACGATGGATTTCATGAAATTTACAAATATTCTCAACCATTACTTCTTTAAAATATTGCTTTCCTTCTATAACAGGTTTTTTCTAGTCCTTCTATATCTAGTTATACATATATTAGACTGCTTAATATTTCTTATATGTCACTAAGTCTTTGTTTATTCTTTACAGTTATCTTTCCTCCTGATTTTCAGATTAGGTAATTTCTAGCAATCTTCTCTTCAAGTTTATTAGCCTTTCTTTCTGTATCTCCAATCTGTTCTTAAGTCCACAAAGTGAATGTGTTACTTCAGATGAGGTAATTTTCAAACTCTATAATTTCTACTTGATTCTTTTCTATGGATTACATTTCTTTTCTAAATTTCTTTTATTCAATCACTACATCCATCTTTTACTTTAAATCCCTGAACATATTTATAAAAACTCCTTTATGATTCTTCTCCGTGAACTGTGATATCTGCATCATCTGTTTCTACTGATTGATTATTTCCTTGATTGTGGGACACAATGGCCTGTTTCTTTGTATGTGTGATAATTTTACGTTATTTCATGGATCTTATGCATGATTTATTATAGTGAGTCTGGATTAAATAGTTGTCTTCTAAATGATGTGTTCTTTCTTTATTTTTTCCTGGAAAGGAGTTTTAAAGAACTGTTGGATCATTTTAATCTTGTTAGGCTTAGTTTCTTCTTTTTTCTTTGTGTTTTCTTTCAGTTTTGTTCTTGGTCATAGGATATGTCTTTTAGCTTAGGCCATAGCTGTTACTGCTAAGGCATGGTCTTTCTCAGGCTGAGTTGAGTGAGATTCACTGCTAAGTTTCTAAGCAATCTGCACTGAATAATCTCCTGTAGTCTTGTCTTCAAGTCTTGACATCCATATAGTCTGTATTTTAAATTTTTTCCCAGTTTTATTGAGATGTAATTGTCATACAACCCTGTATAAGTTCAAGGTATATAACATCTGATATATGCATATATCATTAAATCATTATCACAAGTTTAGTCATTATCCGTCACCTCACAGAGTTATGAATTGGTCTTGACAAAGGACTTGCACAGCACAGCCTTTGGTCAAAAAGTTGTGAGGAATACTTCACAGTGTTCTGGGTATCTTCTTTCTATACTTGCCTTTTAGTAGCCCTTCTCTCCACAAATTTCAGCCTCTTCAGCAGACTGAGAACTAATATTGGTCTTTTTAGTTTAGGGAGTTGACTTGCTTAGTTTGAGTTCTACTCCTCTGCTGTGGCTTAGAGAATGCCTCTGGCAGAAAGTCTGGGAAAACAGTGCTAACAAGACTAATCTACTCAATTTCCTGTCTCTCAAGAATCACACTTCAGCTTTGCTTGTTTTCCAGGGCCTAAAAACACTTGTCTGATGTATTTTGTCCAGTTTTATGCTTATTTAGAACAGGAGGAAGAATTTAACCATGGCCTTTTTAATTTCATTTGTGTATAATTGTGGTTTATTTAACTTCAGTAGATTTAACTGAATCTTAGGAATTAATAACATTTGTGTTAATTTATTTCAATTAAATATTCTATTGCTATGTAAATTATTATTGATATGCTATTAGTATGTGACATCATAACGGGAAAATACAGAATTTAGTGTTAGTAGATTTCTTCTCTCCAAACTCTATATATATATATATATATATATATATATATATATATATATATTTTAGTTAGGATTCAGTCAGGGAAATAAATGTCACTCTGTACATTTAAGTATGAAAAGTCTTAATACAGAAGCTAGAGAGTAATATCACCTTTGAAATTGCTGGGGGATGTGAAGGTCAGGGAAGGCTATCTCTGTCTGCCACATGAACATGAGTGATTCTCAAGAAACTCAGCTGAGAGTTGTTTCATATATTATATCTGACCACTCATCTGCCAGCAACTTCCCCTAAAGAATAATGGCATCTCCTGCTCTTACTTTTTCTAAATCTCATGTCTCTTCTTGACTGACTCTAACCTGAAACCATATAGAGAAGAGGATTCTGGGGAGAGTAACTCCTGGTTTCTCCTCTGGATTGTGCAGAAGAAGCCACACAAAAAGGTAGTTATGATGTTGGTTTGATAACAAAGAATAAAGCACCGTATGCTGTTCTTCCTGGAATACCATGAGGAAAAAGAACTCAAAAGCACAGTGGGAAAAAGAAGAAGGTAATTCATGCACAGAGAGCCAGAGATCTCCCTAGGATAGTCTGGGCTTTGTTCTTTATGACTGTTGTGTATTATGTCAACATCCCTCTTGTTTTTCATTTGCTACCATCATTCCTGTTGGTCTAGGTGGTCTGATGTTGCTATTCCGCTCCTCAGTTGTTATAGCATTGCCTTACTTTGGTCATTCATCTGTTAAACAAATATTTATTGAATACTTATCATTTGCTAGGTATTTTTCTAGATGGTGGGTATGTAACAATGAACAAATAGTCAAAAATCCCTCCATTTAGAAGTTGTATTCAGTAACTAGAGTTAGGGAAAAAAAAAAACAAAATAAATAGCTAAAATATAAAAATATGTTAGATAGTAATAGTTGCTGCAGAGAAAATTCAGGGAGACAGTGTTGCAATATTAAGTAGTGTAGTTAGGAAAAGCTTCATTGAAATTATAACACCTAAGTCACTAGTGGAAGTTGATCACTCTGTTTAACATTTCCTCAAGTCCTTCTCATCCCTTCTTCATTTTTTCTCCTTAGAACTTATAGTTCTTTGGGTATGTATTTATCTTGTTTAATGGCCCCACTTCATATAAATTTCATGAGGAGAGTGATTCTTTGATGTTTTGATCACTAGAAAGTGCTTAGCTCATAAAAAGGTGATAAATAAACATATTTAAATGAGACATTGAATGAATGAATAAAGAAAAGCATTTTTAGGCAGCAGAATCAGCAAGTTGCAATGGCAGTGCAGTGGGAGTGTGTCTGGTGAATTAAATAAGAAGCGAAGAGGTCAGTGTAGTTGGAGTGGAGTGAGTGTGGGAAATAATAGTAGAAGAAGAAAATAGAAAAGTAATGGACTAGGGTATGGTGAGAGCTAATTTAATACCTTAGGCCATTGTGATAACTTTGGCTCCTATTTTGAGTGAGACGGAAAGCCATTCGGATGGGTCATATTAGTGGCAAGACCTCACTTTTGTTTTTACAAGTACGCTGTGACTGTTGTGTTGAGAATTGATTGAAGAGCCAAGAATGGAAGCAGAGAGACCAGTTAGGAGTTTATTGCAATAACAGACTTCCCAATATTTGTTTTTGTCCAATCGCTGTAAGTATGACTACCCATTGTTCAGAGTACTGTTTCCTCTTCTCAGTTCAGAGAAGGGAAAAATAAAAGAAAACATAAAGTGCTATTATAAATAAAGAGAGAAAGATATTGAAAATTATGAGTTGACTTAAATCATGAAAGTAAACAATTTATATCTAATATTAATTACTCTAAAGAATTCAAATTTTAAAGATTTAAATGCATGTCAATGTGAATGGAAGGCATATTTTAAAAATAATTTAAAAAGCTTCTGGCATAAAATTTTTTTAAACATATATTTTTGTATTTAAAATCTTTAAAAAAAAATAGTGCTTTCAATTATGTTTGAATGACAGTATAGTATTTTCCGATATTATTATAACACAAAATAAATGTTTCTGGAAAGTTAAATTTAAAAATGAGGCTCTTATGTTTATTCAACACATTTCTTTCTCCAAATAAAATAATTTAGTCATAGAAGAACTACTCCAGAAAAAAATTCCCCCTAATTCTGGAAAATAATTTGATATTATATTCCCATTTCAATGAAATAAGTTGTAAGTAGACCTAAACTTGACTATGACTGTGAATTAGAGCAATCAGTTCTACCCTGTGTTAGTAGGGTTGACATTGAATAATACTCAATAATACCCAATGATACCCAATGATAATATATAGTAGATTTTATAAAAGGACTTTAGTAAAACTTTGTGCATCAGAGTCACAGTTTTCCTTTCCCTGACAATACACACACACACACATATACACACACGAACATATGCACACAAATACACAGAGTAACAGTAATTTATTAACTCCCAGAGATCACTAACAGATAAACGATATGAACATCATTCTTATACCTTGTATTTATATATTTTGTATTATGTATTATATAAGCACATTTATATTATTTATATTATGTATTTACATATATTTCTATACTGGAAGGTATTTTAATTATGTGTTTCTGAAATTTCCCTAATAATTAATATTCTAGAGACTAACAATAATATTTTATCAATGCATATTGTGTGCTAAGCAACATGCTACATGCTTTACACATACACTCTCATTTACAATTCACTAATATTCTGTGAGTAGTGTGCCATCATAATACTCATTTCAGAGATGAGAAAACAAGGCTAAAGGTTAATTCCCAATTTCATGCAGACTTGTAAGTGGTCTGGCAGAGTTTCAAATTCTGATTCCATAAAGCCACTATTACCCACTGAGCAAGAGCATCATTTGAAACTACACTGGATATAATTAGCTACAGACATTAAAAATAAAACATTTGTTAAGTTAAATAAAATAATATTTAATTACTTATTTAAAAAGAATTGGTCCCCTAAAAAGTAACTAGTTTCCAAAGTCTTATCTCTCGGGCTAGTTAATCAGGTAGATTCTTCCCATCAGGAGTAGTCAGGATTCTACAAAGAATACACTGATGAAAATGCTTTGCTTTTAGATACTTGGAAATAATATCTGGAATTAATTGTTTACAAAAACGTTGATCAGGCAATAGAGTCAATCATAAGCCAATCTTATTGTTCCATCATCCATTGTTTTGTACAAATAATTCCAAAACATAATAGCTTAAGCAATACTTCATCTCCCTCAGTACTGTGAGCTGTGTGGAATCAGCTGGAGGGCTCTCACTTGGTGTCTCATGTGGGTATAATCAGGTGGAGGCTTGACTGGGCTGGTTTTCCAAGATGGCTCATTTAAATGGCAGTCAGTTGCTGATGGCCGTTAACTACAAATTCTGGATGAGCTGATGACTGGAAAACTCCTGTGTTGTAGCCTTTCCATGTTATTGGGCTTTTCAGAATAGGGAAAGTGAATTCTTAGAAGGAGTGTGCCTAAACTGAATATTCTAAGAAACCCAGTCAGAAGTGGCAAAGGTTTCATAGAACATCACTTCTGCTTTATTACAGAAGTCAAGCAAATCAGTAAAACTGTTCAAGAGTCAAGGGGAGAGAAATTAGATTCCTCCTCTTGTTGGAGGGTTACAATGTAGTAATAGAGTGAAGAAAATGATGGTGGCCATATTTGGTGATGACAATACTATACTTAAAGGCAAATCCTTGTCAGAATATAGTCAATAATTTTTAATTATATTTGAAAGCAAATTGATAGATTATACATTGAAGTACTGGTATGGAAAGTTTGATTGAAAACAACCCATGTGGCCTCCAAGATTTCTTCTTTTAAAGGACTGGAGTTCAAGTTTAGAGAAGAAAAGAAAATTAAAGAATTTGGTGATGTATCATACTCAAAGCTTGTATTTATCTGCTTGAACATGAGACTTGATTAAGCAAGTTGTGTAATTAATCTGAATTTGGTTTGCAATGGACCACCAAGAGTAAACTTGGACATTTTGGGTTTAATATTAGAGAAACATTGTTCACATGAAAGAAGGTAAAATTCATTTGATTTATGGTAGAAATGAATTTTAATAGTTTGGACCACTTCCATTCCTAGACATGGCTTTAGAAAGAGCGAATCCATGATTGCTTTAAATGAATATGACTCCTAGGATGAGACTATTATCGCTAAATAGTTAAAGGAATATTTTTAGTTCCTGGTTCCCTGAATTCATGCAACTTCATAAGTTAGTTATCTACTTCTTATAGGACCTGGCCTATGATACATACTCATGAAGCTAGAAACCTGAACATGTGAAAAAAGAGTGGGAAGAGCTTAGGGTGCCTGGGTGGCTCAGTCTGTTTAGCATTTGCCTTTGGCTCAGGTCATGATCCTCAGGTCCTGGGATGCAGCTCCAGGGTTGGGCTTCTGATCAGCAGGGTGCCTGCTTCTCCCTCTCTGCCCTTCTCTAGCTCTCCCCACCCAGTGCTCATGCTGGTTCACTCTTGCTCTCAAAGAAATAAAGAGGTAAAGAAATAAAATATTAAAAAAAAGAAAGAATAGAAGAACAAGAAATAATTAGATTGTGTGAAGTTCATTTTTGCCTGATGGACAGAAATAAATGAAGAGGATGATTACACTATCTTAACAATTTCTAGGAAGATTAAAACATTGAAATTTCCATAACTTATGTAAAAGGGTAGTTATTTAAGAGATGAGGAAGATTTTAATAATGAAAATGTAATACTGACCAAGACAATTTCACTCAAAATTTAAAGTTGAAGAAGCTTGGGTAATCAAGAGAAATCAGTTTATAGGATGCTCAGCTTATCAAGGCTTGTTTATAGCTAAGGTACAGGGAAGTAGAGAGAAGGCAGAATAATGTAAGTGAAATAACAGGAATTGCACTACTGCTTATTTACTCAAAGAACACAAAAACACTAATTTGAAGGGACACATGCACCCCTACATTTATTGCAGCATTATTTAAAAGAGCCAAACTATAGAAGTAGCCCAAGTATCTACTGATAGATGAATGGATAAAGATGTGAGATGTGTGTATATATATATATATATATACACACACACACACACACACACACACATATATATATATAATATTTATATTAGAATATATATATGTTGGAATATTATTCAGCCATAAAAAAGAATGAAATCTTACCATTTACAAAAACATGGATGGATCTAGGGAGTACAATGCTAAATAAAATGGTCAGTCAGAGAAATACAAATACCATATGATTTTACTCATATGTGGAATTTAAGAAACAAAACGAATGAACACGGAAATAAAAAGAGAGAGACAAACCAAAAACCAGACTTAACTCAGAGAACAAACTGAGAGTTACCAGAGGGGAGGTGGGTAGGGGATGGGTGAAATAGGTGAAGGGTTAAGAGTATACTTCCCCTGATGAGCACTGAGTAATTTATACAATTGTTGAATCACTATATTGTACACCTGAAACTAATAGAAGTCTGTATGTTAACTACACTGGAATTTAAAAAAGAAAGGAAGGAAAAAAGGGAGGGAGAGAGGGAAGGAAAGAGGAAGGAAGGAAGGAAGGAAGGAAGGAAAGAAGGAAGGAAAGAAAGAAGGGGAGATTTAAAGTTAGATAGGCATGGATTTGAATCCTGTCCGTGCTGCTTTTCTAGCTTTGTGACTCTGACAAGGCACTTAAGAAACACAGTGTTTAAATCCTCAGTTTCAACATTTAAAAAATGATATTTGAGATAATACTTATTTTAATTTTGTATAGAATAATTCTTTCTTTGTGTCTGTCTGTCTGTCTAGCTATCTGGCTATCTACCTCTATCACTTCCTTAGGGCAATTATAACAAAGTACCAGAAACTGGGTGTTTTAAACAATTGAAATTTATTATATCATAGTTCTAGGGACTGTAAGTCTGAGATCAAGGGTTGTTGTGAGGGTTGGTTCTTTCCGAAGGCTTTGAGAAAGGATTTGTTTCATGCTTGTCTTAGGTTCTGGCAGTTTGCTGATAATCTCTGGCATTCTTTGACTTCTAGTAACTTTACCTTGATTCCTGCCTTTATCTTCATACATCATTTTCCTTGTGTGTGTGTGTATGTCTGTCTCTGTGTCCAAATTTTCCCTTCTTATAAGAACACCAGTCATATTGGGTTAGGGCCTACTCTAATGACCTCATCTTAATTTACTACATTTATAAAAATTTTATTTCCAAGTAAGATCAATTTCTGAGGTAGTGGGAGAGGACTCAGACTTCAGTATATGAATTTGGGGGTATAGGATTCAATCCATAATGTTATATGTGTTATATCTTCCAAACAGTGCTCAGAGTATTAGCTCAATAATAACAGGTATTATTAAAATATTTGTTATTATGAAACTTACTGGGTTAAAGAAGATAATATAAAATACAGATATTTCCATCTTGTGCCATTAAATTCATTCAACTGACCAATAGCAATTCTTCACAGTAAACACAACTCTGAAAACCAACAAACATGCGATAGTCCTATATTGTAGAATGTCAGACAATCAGAAATAAATTCAGTTCCATAAACATGCCTCTGATGGCAACCAATTAACAAGTATTTCAACTGAGCAATCAGCTTCCAAATAGGTTGTCAGCCCACTAAAGCCTTTGATATTTTAACCACTGCTGCACTTCATGGCTTCCCGCCAACTCTGTATAATAAGATCAGCAGTTTTTTCTACTTAAAGAATATTATATCTGTCCCGTTTAGCTTTCTCTTAATATGCTAAACAATAAATTTTTTTGTCTTTTTGAGTCAGATATTAAGTAATGTTTTTGTCACTGTTGAACAGATGGAGCTTAATGAGTATATTATTAACCTGTCAGTCAAAATGGTAGTTAATATCATTGTTGAAGAAATGCGAAGGATCAGATCATTAACTTGGACTCAACAGAAATCAAAGATCTTACCTGATAACTAGTTTTACTGACAACTTCCAGGCCATGATGAGTGATCTCCACTTTATACTCAGGTAGTTATAGTGCTCATAGAAAATTTTCCAGGGAACCATTATCCATAGATTCTAGGTTTATTTACCATAAAAATTCTTAGACAAATGAACATTCCATAATTAAGGACTCTTCTTTTAGCAAATGAAATTTAGTTTGTGGGCCTATCCTCTTATAATCCCACTACAATGTAGACTTGTAGTTTAATCTTCCTTTTGAAAATTATTATTATTATTATTATTTTAATATCTTTTTTTTAGAGAGAGAGATCACAAGTAGGCAGAGAGGCAGGCAGAGAGAGAGCGGGGAATCAGGTTCCCCACTGAGCGGGGAGCCCCATGTGGGGCCCAATCCCAGGACCCTGAGATCATGACCTGAACCAAAGGCAGAGGCTTAACCCACTGAGCCACCCCAGGCACCCCCTTTTGAAAATTATTAATGAAAACATAATTTACATTTTAGTAAATGGTAAAATGCAACATTTTCAAAGAGTAGAGTATCTTTTTAGTCTGTTTTTTTTGTTGTTGTTTTGTTTTCTTTTAGTTCTTAGTAGAATTAGTATTTAGAGATGAGTGCTCAAAAGATAAAAATGAAACTATAGCATCAAGATATACCAAGACATTCTTTGGGTCCCTGACTGTATTTAAACTAAGATGGGAATTAAGAGTTCATTGATAGTATTATAGTACTAAATGCCTTAAAACTTAACTTGGTTAGTAAATATGACACATGATTAAGAAAATTATTGTCCTTTGACATGTCATCTGGAAGAAAATTCTGCTCTCCCTTATTATTTACCCTTAACCAAGATTTATCTTTGCCTGATCTCACAAGGACACTACTGCATGAACCTCATATATTTGGCCACAAGTTTACCCAGAATCATCTGAATTAGTTTGTCCAAGACTAGGGAAGAAAGAAAAATGGATTTTTACATTTCAAATGCTAAGTGTGGTATATAGTTTTCGAGATGGCTATAACAATTTATTTTCTCTAAGAACATACTGCTCCTCACATCTATAGGTGGGACTTAATTCTCATTTCCACTTAATGAATCTGGGATGGAACTTCTGTGACTAGGTCATAAAAAGCTTATTGTTTCTCTCTGAGACATTTAGAATGCTTGCTTTTAGGATTCTCTCTTAGGGAACCCAGAAACTATTTTGAGAAAAGTCCAAGTCATATGGATAGTCCACATGTAGGTATTCTAGGTGACAGCCTATTTTCGTCTGCTAAGGCTGCCATAAAAAAATACCATCTACTGGGTGACTTAAACAAAATAATCTTATTTTATCACAGTTTTGGAGGCTGGAAATCCAAATTCTGGAAGCTGGATGTCCGAGAGCAGCACTGTCAGGTTCTGATGAAGGCCCTCTTCCTGGCCAGCAAATAGCAAACTTCTCATCTTGTCCTCACTTGGTGGGGAGAGAGATTGTAAGCTCTTTGATATCTTCTTATAAGGCACCAATGCTATCAGACTAGGTCCCCACTTTCACAGTCTCATCTAACAGCAATTACTCCTCAAAAGCCCCATCTCCAAACACTATCAAATTAGGAATTAGGGCTTCAACAGATGAAGAAGTATGGGGGGCACAGTCAATCTATAACACATCCCTAAATTATCTCTGTCTTATAGCCAGCATTATTTGCGTCATATGAGTGAGCAGTCTTAGACATTAACCTAGTCAGACTTAATATGACTATAGTCCCAGCTGCTGTCTTCCTACAATCTCGTAAGAAATTCCAAGTTTGAACCTCTCAGCCAACTGCAGTCAACCCACAGAACTATAAGAAATAACAAATTGTTGTTTTAGGCCACTAAGTCTTGGGCTAGCTTGTTATGCAGCAAAAGCTAATCTGCACAAACAGTAGCACCAGAAATTTAAGTGATGCCATAACAAAAATTGTAACATTGATGTCATTTTGGGATGAAGAAGAGAGCAGAAATTCCAAGTATCTCAAGGACACCATTAGCAAAGGAAAGAGAACAGTGAGGTTTTTATTAAGTAGACACTGGAGGAAGGGGGTCCACATTATGAAGTGCCTGGAAGTTTGGCAAACTTGTAATGTTGAAGAAATAAAATATACCTATTAAAATGATTGATTTGGCTAAGGAGATTTCCTGGCAGAATGTTAAAAGTGTCAGTTGGTTTCTTTTACTCATGTGTGGTATGAAATGAATATAGAGAAATGATCAAAAAAGGAAACATTAAAGATTTAGAGAAATGAGAAATGTAACCAAATTAGGAAAGATTGGGTTCAAACATTAAAAAATATGATCCCCAAAGAATTCCAACAAAAACACACTTAAACTAAGAAATGACTCCCTTTCTTTTTCATTATCCTGTTGAATTGATTTTTTCATGTTCTCTTTCTTTACAAATTTTCTAGTACTTGAGATTTCTATATACTTTTGTCAAGCAAAGATGGAGAAATTTTTATAATCTATGTCATTGTGATATTTATAGTTAGAATGGAAGATAGAGCTGAAAAGAGAATTGGAAGTACAATGAGTGCTAATTTGGGTAGGGGTTAACCCAGCCAATCTGGGTTGTCCAAACCTGCATATTCCAAAAAAGTTTTGTCCCTTGATCATCAACTGGGACATAAACTCTAAGCCTTAGAAGATTCTGCCTGATAAGGGTGTCTTCCTTTGCCTAAATCTTTGTACCATGTCAGATAGTTTATGCTGAAAGATTTATGGTGGGGGACTTGGGCCACACAGTATCAACTTGGCCAGTGGTGGAGCTAGAAACTAAGAAGCGAAGGGTCAGCAATGGGAGCTCTCTAGGTCTACCATGACCAACCCAAAAAATCCATAGGTACCAATGCTCTTAGAGAGTCTCACCTTATACATGTTGTTACACATTGTTGCTCAGAGCATTAAGTGCTATCCATAAAACTTTACTGGAAGAAGGCAACTAGAAGCTATGATTTTTGTCTTTGCTCATTTTAATCATCATCTTTTCACAGTAATAAACCATAACCATGAGTGTAACACCTTCTGAGTTATATGAGTCCTTCTAGAGAAGCATTGACCTAAGGATGGTCTTGACCCCTGACTATAGTTAGGGATGTTATAGGCATGAGATAGAATGAGATATGAAGAATGAATCAGAGTTAACTCTATGAAGAAGGAAGAATGTTTGTTCTTTTAGTTTCAAGTAGTGTTTGTTTTACCTGTAGTTTTGAATGAATAATGAGCATGTAAACCAGCTAGTCTAAGCATGCTGAATCTTAAGAATAGTAAAGCTTAAAAAAGTAATAGAAAAACTAATATGAAATTCCATTTAAATTAAGTTGCAATTTAAACCAGCACAACAAGCTTATTGGATATTCGTCTGAAAATGCTCTTGATAAGATTGATGCATTATTAGGAATGGTCAATTATTATTTCTGACCAGTGAAAATGCACAGCCCTAGCATGCATATGACTAGATTTGAAGTTAGATGACATAGATGCAAATATCTTAGCAGTGAATTATTGTTAAAAAAAATTCACCAAAATTTTCTTGGCCTTAGTTTCCTTATTCATACAAAGAAAATAGTGATAGTTTCTCTACCTATCTCATAAAGTTGTCATGAAAGTCAAAATATAATATTAATAAAAGTATAAGTTATAGTATATGACTCTACTACTGGTTTGTCAGTGCCATTATCATGGTTTCCAAATTCTTTCTTTTCCTTTTTCTAGTTACTGAGCCACTAATACTGCCACTACCATGACAACCACTATGTTATTATTACTATTCACTATAAAATTTAAGACAAAAATGCCAAAGACATTGAGATTGTTAATTTAGTAAAAACCACATTGAAAAAATAATCTCTGGATTTCCCCCAAAATGATGTTAGGAAAATAATATTAATTGCAGAGAAAAATAATGTTAGCCACATTTCTTGAACAGAATATATAGCACTATTTAATTAATTAATTAATTATCTATTTATTTATTTTAGAGAGGAGAACATGGGGTAGGGGAAGAGAGAATCTCGGGCAGAGTCCCCCCTGAGAATGGAGCCTAACATGGATTTCAATCTCATGACTTTGAGATCATGACCTGGGCTTAACCGACTGAGCCACCTAGGCACCCCATTTATTCATTCATTTATTTATTTAAAAAAAGAGAAATATCTTCTACTAGGTGGTGTTATTATTATTTTTTAATGTTAGATACAATCAATGCTGCAAATCAATATTTCTTCAACAAGTGAAAAATCTAAAGACCAGCTAGTCAGGTACTATCTTAGATAGTTGTGGAGAAAGAAAAAATATGATGAAAAATAAGAATTATTCAAGGAATCATGGAAAATAGGGACTGTCTAAAAGGAATAAAAAAGTGTTCACCTCATTGCTCCTTACACTTTACTTGAGGATTTTATGCACTGTTAATTTATTCATTGAGTTCTGGTTGTAAATGCTCCAGTGGAATCAAGACTGCTTTTCTCAAGGGGCAGGAAAAAATGCCATAGGGTTTTCAAATCAGAATTCATGTTAATAAGTCTAAGAGCAAAGGCTTGTCTGCTGAAACAGGAAGATTAACTCTGCATGTATTTCTGTCCTTCACCTTTTTTTTTTTTCCCTTGGCATTAACACAAAATGTGTTTTGTTGACTCATGGTGTGCCATATTAGTTAAATTAAACATCAAACATCTGTCTAACTTTAAGATTCTAACATGAATATCTTGGCAGGCTCAGTAAAATTTGAGCTGTTAAAGGCCCTCAATCAGTCTAAAAGATAGAGCTGCCGTAATGGCAAACTCAGCAAGCAATTACATCAAAGGATTTAAAATCTATTTCAGTAATGCCTTCTGGATAATGACATTGATCTCAGCACTCCCCTTGCAGATTTCCTGGTATTGAAAAGCAGGGTTCTGCATGGTTTCACATTTAGAAAAACACTATTCACCATTTCTTTTTATGCGAACATAGTTCATTTCTCTTGAATACACCTATACAGCTATTTCTGACATAGCATCTATTGCCAATAGACTTTTATTCATAAAGCCAAAATTCATGTTATGTACACATGTTATGTTGTTCTCTTCTGTCACACCAGTTTTTCCTAGGTGATAGAAATAATCACAGGACTTTACTAGTTTTTACATTCATGCTTTTTCTCCTATTCTAGATAAGCAATATAAATAGAACAGTCACTCAATATTTTGTCCTTTCTCTTTGTATTTTAATCTTCATTCAGTTTGCTTACCTTTAGAAGTTGATATGCATAAAGGAAATTATTGCAAATGAGAATGTTTTAAGTTAAATAAACTTTCATGAACCAAAACCATAAAACCAGAATACAAAATGTACAACTTAGAGTAGATGTCGTGGACCTGGGCTGAGACAAAGGCAACAGGAATCCTGCCAAAAGAGTCAGAAATAAAATATGTGCGTTTCACACAGCAACACGAACAACAAGGGGGATCTAGTCCCCAGAAATATAATTGACTTTCAAGACATAGAGGTTTTCAGAATATATAGTCTCTTGGAATAGAACTTAAATATGGTTATTTTATGATTTGAAATATCTTTTGTATTTATCAAGCTAGCCTGAAATGATCTAGTGAGATGTCCTAAAGTGTCCCACAATGGCAGGAAAAGAAGGAAAAAGAAAAGAAAAAAAAAAAGAAAAATCCATGGAGATCAAGAAGTGATGCTCAAAACTCACAGTCACAGACTTACATCCTCTCATAACTGCCATTAGTGTTTATCACACTCAACATCATTCTAGGTGATCCTTACAGTTTCTTAGTCTATTTCCTTTCTAACTTTTCACTCCTCAAACGTGTCTTCCCCATATTTATTTTAAGATGAAAACTTTACCTCTTATTTCACTGGGGGAAAAACCGAAGTGATGGCAATTACTTAAGAAACTAAAATATTCTATTAATTCTTCATTTAAAGAGCTTTCTCATGATGCCACAGAGCTTTATAGCAACGCTCCCATGTTACGACTCTACAGAACAAACACTTCTCAGAGGAGTTGTCTGTACTCATTGCCACCAATTTCTCCCCTTTCTTTCTTGAATTCACTTGAATCAGGCTTTCTTCCTCACCATTACTCAAAAACTGCTCTTGTCCAGACACTGCTAACCATAACAAAGCCCAGAGGTCAGTCCTCAGTACTCAACCTGCCTGCTCTGCCAGCAACTTCTGACATAATAGATCACTCCCTCCTCCCTGAAATACTTTCTTTTCTTGATTTCTAGAAACTTGTTGATTTCCCTCAGTCTCACATCTTTAGTGAAAAGAAGTTTCACTATCCCAAAGCAATGGTAGAGAAGAGGAAGTCCCAAACCATCTGGTGGTTGCAAGAACTAGAAGGCAATCTATGGTGCTGCCTCAAATGTTCACCCCATATCTGGATAATAGAAGCATTTCTACTAGTGCTCATTTCAGAAAATTCCATTTGGGTAAGCTAACTATACTTTAAATTCATTTTTTCATCTGGTTAATAAAGGCCCTGATGCCTGCTTTGTATGAATTTTAGTTTCATAAGCTGAAACACAGAAAGTCTTCATAATATTTTATCCAGAATGTCAAAGCAAATCAATGGTAAGCCAGGAAAATAAATTATGGCTTCTAGATTTCTAAACACTATTTGAAATCACTAAATGCTACTTCATAAGACAAATGGATTTTAAAAATATACAGCATTTCATAGTCATATAGCATTTTCCCTAAAGAATAATGGCATAAGGTTTTTGATATTATTACTTTTATATAGTGACTCACAGCCAGAAAGAAACTGATAGCTAGGCCAAGAGAAAAATCTGTTTTCATGCCAAATTACAGCCATTTTCAAGGATGGATTCACATATAACATATGGCCCAAATCTTATTGATTTTGCTTATGACTGTTAAGTTTCTCAAGTGTTAGATGTTAAAACATCTCGTTCCCGTTTGTGCTAGTTTAGTTATTTCCATTAACATTAATAGGAGCTCTAGAATACATTCAGAGAATATGTAGTATTTCACAGAACTTTATTACCAATTATGTTATAGCCAGTTATATTTCTAGTCATATTTGCTAAGATGTTACACAGCACTTTTTGCCTGAGAAAAATTCCAACTGATCATCAAAGGGCTGTGGTATTTTTTAAATAGAAGTACTATTGTGACATGATTAACTTTTCATTCTTGAGGGTTAAAAGCATCATCAGTCATTTCTTTTGCATTTTGAGCAGGATATCATTATGATATATCACCTAAATGAAGGCTAAGGAGCAGCACAATAAGATGTAAATACCTTGCCTTTTATGGGTCATCATCTTTGTAATGTATACTCATTACAAAGAGATGTCCAGCTTCTGGTCTTTAATTTATTCAATTATGGCTGAGGCTGTCAAATAACCTGGAAATAATCATCACCCCTATGTTTACCAGTTTACTGCTAGGTTTTTATAAAGTGCATCTTTGTAGACTTAAAATTAGCCCTTAATAGCAGAAGTTTTCTTTGCACTTTTTGTGTACATCATGTAAAAATGTCACAGTCCCACACTCACAGCAGTTAGGAAAGCATTGCCAATATAAAATAACGAAGCTGTGGGAAACCTAATCCAATGCCTCTTTGTCTGACTTTCCTTCCTGCAGAGTCTGAAAAGTGAGGCTCTCAGGTACATGTAGGCCGTGAAAGTAATTTCCTCTTGTTTCCTGGAAAGTCCAAATTATTTTCTATCCATTCTGCCTTCTGTAGTGTCAGAAATAGGGAAACAAAACCTTCACTTTCTTGCTAATTATTTTTATTCCAACTTGCACTTTCTACTTTCTATTGGAATTGTAATTCACCAGGCTAATAAGTATGTTACTTTTTGACTTTCATATCTTCTTTTTGACTTGTTTGTTAATATTTTCTTTTGTTTCCATTTAGGCAGAAAGGAAGGATCAATAAAACCTGAAACAAATAAACCATAAAGAAGAAAGCTGCACTATTTATTGGACTAGACTTATTTCAACAGCATATCAACTGAATGTTAAAAATGTTAAATTGTCTGGAACAGAGCAAAGTGACTTACAAACAGACCCATCTATCCTGCAAAGAAACTTGAAAGTCTCATGGGTATGTATATGTATATATCTATTCACTATACATATGTGTGTGTGTGTGTGTGTGTGTGTGTGTGTGTGTAGCTAATGGGCATCCATTGTAAATGTTTTAAGTTTGAAAACCATTGATCATTTTAACTAAGATGTATCAACACCAGCCCCCTTATTCATTCTTGAGCCCATATTCTGACAAAAGTTCACCAAACTCTGAAGTGAACTAGAAACATCGTTTTCCATCTTCTCCAATTCTCTTTCATTGTAAGTCAGCTGAGACTAAATAAAACGTTTTAGCTTACACTTAATAACAGTGAAACCATTTTTCTTCACGTACTCTGAAAAGAGCTTTGTGTTTTCGTGGTGTGGAGGTTTCCTCCATTTTCCATGGGGAGGACAAGAAATCAAAAATGTTATTCTGTGGTTCAGATCTATTAAAAGTTCTTATTTACCTGGAGACGCAAAATGAATGATTTCCTATCGCAACAATTCATTCATTTTAAATTCATTCTTCCATTGGATATTATTGAGTGCCTATTGATGACTGTAGCCTGGAGTTTACGGTTTAGTGAGAAAAAGTAACACATAAATAAAATGTGTTATGATGACTCTCATAAGAAGAGGCTGTATATGTGCTGTGTGAACACAATGCAGTGAAATCATTCTGCCTGGGGAAATTAAGGAAAGCTGTGCGGAGGTCATATAAGTTGAGTTGTGAGTGAGAGAGAGATTTCATAGGATGCTTTTGCTGTCTCAAAAGTGGTGCTATTATGCCTACATAGTTCAAAATTACCTGAAAGCATTCAAAAACATAGCTCCTATGAAAACTGCAGATTGATCTACTGGGTGAAATAGAAGGAAGACAGAAGGGTATATAGTAGGAAATAAACTCACTAAGAGCTCAGGAAACAAATTACGAAGAAATGTTTATGCCATAGTAAGGCTTTTGGACTTTACTTTGTTGGTAATAAGAAATGTATGAATGAAAGCGGTCTGATTAAATTAGAATTTCTAAAAGAGTAACACCATATGAACAAGTTAGGAAGTCCTCCAGACACCATTTCTTTCCAGGATAAGGATGATGGTTAGCCAGATGGAATGATTCTAATGGTGGCATCACGTGGAGTTATTTTAGGAAGAAGTATTCATAGTGACCTAAAAATACAAATTAAGTTGTAGAATCCACAGAGTATTTGAGTTGAGATGGAATATAATATAAATTATTAATTTATACTCTGCCTTATATTTCAGAAAGTTTCATGATGGCTTAGAGAATTGTGCACACTTCCATAAGATTGTAAAAGATAAAGAAAGCAGTGAAAGGAGTAAAGGAAGGGCAAAGTGTGGGGTGAAATCAGAAAATAAACTATGTGTATCCATGCAATAAAACTAGGCATACTTTTTTTTTTAAGATTTTATTTATTTATTTGACAAGCAGAGATCACAAGTAGGCAGAGAGGCAGGCAGAGAGAGAGAGGAGGAAGCAGGCTCCCCACTGAGCAGCGAGCCCGATGCGGGGCTCGATCCCAGGACCCTGGGATCATGACCTGCGCTGAAGGCAGCGGCTTAACCCACTGAGCCACCCAGGTGCCCCTAGGCATACTTTCTTAATACATTTTATTTAAGCATTAATTAATTCAAATTTCATTGTTCATCTTTTGGAGAAAAATATACTAATAAAAACAGATTTGTTTAAACTCAAGTTTAAAAATAAACATATGAGGGCCTGGGTAATAAAATAAATAATTATAGGGTAGACATTCAGGATAGATCATAAAGTGGAAACAAAAAATAAGTAAAATATTTATTGAGCATGGATTTGATGCAGGCACTGTTTAAGGACTATATATGCATGATTCCCTATACACCCCTAATTCATCCTTGGTATTTATGTGCACAGCTACATTACAGTGGGGTTAGTGGGGATAATATTTATCTTCTAAATTGTCTATAATATGTTTTTATTAATATACAAAGCTTATATTTAAATTCATATTATTTTCCATTCTAAATGGAATACTAAATCAGAAGTATTAGTTTTAGAAGACATTTGAGTCACAGTCTCACTAACTCCTTTTACATCTGAGAAATCAGTATCTCAAATATGAGAAATGATGTGTGCAAAGACTTCTTGCTTATTAGTGCCAAGCTTACCAAACCTGAAATGTCAGTCTTAGCTTCAAGGTAAGTATAAACTGACTCCATTTGGATTCCTCTGCCTTTGGTGAAAGGAGTAATGTGCCAATTTTTGTCCAACATTATTTGTTACTTGAATTCAAACATAAATGAAATATACTATTTCATCAGCATACCATTTTGAAATATTCATTCTGAGCCTAATGTGAAGAAGCAGGGATACAAATTCAGGAATGTGAAGGTGAAATTAGATAGAAAAGAGCAAGAATAAAGGATCTTTCAATAAAACGTGGGAGAGATAAAGAACTAGGGATATAGAAACTTAAGCCTAATTTCCCACTTAAGTCAGGTAAGAGATTACTGGAACGCATGAAAGTCAATTTGTCATATGTGCTTCGACATGACTTATCATGATCAAGATGAAGGCTTTTGTACATCAAGGAAAATTCTAGTACAACTATGAATGGTAGATTAGAGAGAGTTCACTTAGCAGTTTTCCAAATAAGAAGTCCTCATTACTCAGAGACCACAGTTAACAAGCATCAAACATTAGATATTTGGATACAAAAACAGTCCCCATATTCCAAAAGCCTCTTATTAAGCATCCACAGTTACCTGTAACAAAGTAAACATACAACACATTTACAAGCAACTTATTGAAGCTATGATATAGGTCCTATAATATTTCTATCAAGGAGAGTGTGTTGATACACCACACAGTATCCACCAGTACCATTATAAGATATGGAAATGTAATTGATATATGTTATGGACTATGTCTATTGTTTTATGTTTTGTGAAGGCAAGAAATTTGTTTTCAGGATTTCATAGGTGCTCCAGAAACCTGTGTTCTCCTCTTTCCCACCACACTCCACCTCTTCCCCCATAGTAAAGCTGAGCACCAAAAAGGGTTCTCACCATGCACAATGAGCAACATAAAATGGAATTCAAAATGAATCCCCATTTCTGGATGGAATGTTAAATATAGTGATTATTGCCTTTCTTTAAACCCTCCCATTTCTGGTTGTGTTCTTCATTTACAATATGTATCTCTTGAATTCTTCTTATGCCCTCTGAATAAATGAATATGTGATCAGAATGAACAAATGAATATCTTCCTCTCCTGTCAAATAATAATTGATGATCATAATTGGGTAAATTCAGTCTCTATTAAGAAAAAGTCAGTATCCAATGCTAATACCTTCAGCCAAATTTTGTTTTTTTCTTGTACATAGTTCTATATTTGTGCTAGAACTACCTACTAGAAAACCAACCAAAAATCAGAAGGGACTCTCATAAATGAATGCTGGGTTACAGGGTCATAGACTGAAACATTTCAGAATAGGCCTAAAGAGCATTGGGAAAATGGTAATAAAAGTAACAAGAGAAATCACTCCTGTTCCAAGCATATCACTATTTTATTATGATAGTTACTAATGTGTTCTGCCTTCTTGAGATTTGCTGATTCTCAAATTTTCAGCCTCAAGAGAGCAAGGAGAATCAATAAATCAATCAGTTAAATTCAAACTCTGAAATCAGTGAGTTCACATTCCTAAATCATGTTTCAGCTTTGTGAAGGAGAGAGTGGCACAGCCCGTGTGCCTAAGGCTATCAAAAAGTAATAAATTGGCTTTTTTCCTTTATTTGTTCTGAGAATTTCCACCTTTATTGTGGCTGTAGAAACCTTAACAGACTATATAGCCATTAAATGTAAGTTTCTCGGTAGAGTTATTATATTTCAAAACTGGATGGAGTTGAGAAATCATCTTGTAACTAATTCATCTTCATTTTACAGAAGACAGGATTACACATTTGAATTTCTATTTTCATTTCTGAGTATAAAATTAAAGAAGATGGACACTTTAACTGAGTGATATCTTAATTCAAATGATACTTCTTTAGCTTCAAAAGTAGTATTAAATATCCATTAATTCATCTTTTGAACCATTATATCTATTGAGCATAAAGGAGCACTTCAAATGAAGCAGACACTAAAGTAAATAAACAAGTAAGTGATGCTTATCTCTCTCTTCTTATAATAGGAAACAGAATCAATGTACAAAAAAGACATTTTTTCCAGTGGGTTCTATAAATCACCAGTAAATAAGCTTTCTAGTTTTCAGTTATTTTCCTATAATAAAAACAAAAACAGTTCTGTCCACATTTACTCTGGGTGAATGATTTGTTGTCTAAATTCCAAAATTCCCTTTTCATTTTATTTTTCTTTACCTTTTTTTTTAATATAATTTTTTATTTTTTATAAACATATATTTTTATCCCCAGGGGTACAGGTCTGTGAATCACCAGGTTTACACACTTCACAGCACTCCTTAATGTTAGTGTGTATAATCAAAGATAATGCCAGAGAGTCTCAGAAGAATGTATTTTCTGTGGTTAACGGAGATTTTAGTAGTCATAGGACAAGTAGTTGAATTTTTGTTTCAGTCTGAGAGAAAATATTGACATGTGTCACAAAAGTATGTTCCTCTTAAGGGTTTAAAGTATAGCAATTGATGCATGCCTAATACATTATGTTGTAAGTGTTAGCAAATGCTTTCAAAATGAATAAGATTTTCATCTATAAGAAACATCTCTCAGTTTTATAATCTAACCAAAATTTAAATATAATATATTTTATGTAGATTTTTCATCAGGTTATGAAAAATAATTTTAAAAGACTTCATTTTTAAGTAATCTCTACACTCAGTGCAGGGCTTGAGCCCAACCTCAATATCAAAAGTCACACACTCGGCCAACAGAGCCTGCCAAGCACCCCCATAAGTCCCCACATCTTAAACGTGGGCTCCACAGTGACTTACTTCCAAAGCTGCAGTATGGAAAGTGGGAAAAGTTAACTTCACAGTTAAGAAACCTGACAAACATTACTTTGTGTTCTAGATTTATACCAATGTTCTTCCTTTTTATTTCCATTTTTGACAGAGACACATTTGCTTCCTAAGTATTATGACAAGTAAATTATGCTATTTGCAGTAAAGGCACAAATCTAATTTTCCACATGATTGTCAGCACTTTAAAAAATGTTGTTGAACTAATATGTATATATCTACAGATAAATAATATATTTATATGCATATAAAGATATGTAATATATTTATAGAGCAGAATATATAAATTCATAAGCTTAATGCTTTTCTGAAACTGAGTATACTCATGTGATGCACAGATATACCAAACAGGACTACATTGCCAGCCATCAGAACTCCCTCTAACGTCCCCTTGAAGTCACTCCCCACTCCCCAAAAGGCAACCATTAACTTTATTTTAACAACACATGTTAGTTTTACCTGTCTTATAATTTGTGTGATGGATTGTACAACGGACAGTCATTTGTTTCTGGCTCCTTCCACTCAGCATTCACGTCTGTGTGATTTGTCCATATGTTAAGTACGGTAAAGCTTGTTCATTCTCAGTATGCACATACAGCATTCCATTGTGCACCCATTCCTGCTTTGACAAGTATTTGGGTAGTTTCCAGTTAGGGACTAATACAAATATTGGAGTGATGAAGAGTCTGCTACATGACTTTGAATGAATATCCATACACACTTCTGTTGGGTTTCTTAGATTATGCATATGGCCTGCTTTAACAGTTACTAGTGCCAGCTTTTGACAAATAGAAATTGCCTTAAAAGTCATCAAACACTTATGTTAAAAAGTAAAACACGAATAAATCCTATTCCAAACTCAAGCAAGCCGGAAAGTTTGGTGAGCCTCAGAATTCTGAACTCTCAAGTATCAAGTATGGAACATACCTGTGGAGAAAAAGTATCTCAATAAGTTGAATAAAATACTTTTCATTTTTTTTTATCGAATAAGTCTCAATGGAGGCTACTCTTCAAATGACTGACTTTCGAGAAAGGCATTTTTAATAGTGTAGGTGATGTATTTTAAATTTTGACTTTGTGAATAATGGGAAGAATGTGTTACTGGGCATGCACAGCTTTTGGAAGGCCCTTTCACAGTATAACATGTCAGGATAACAGATGGCATACTCCTTAAAGAAAAGTAATTTAAATAAGTCAGGTAAAGATCTACCTTTCTTGAAAGAAAAGATATTTTGTATAAGAAGTTCTTCTTATTTATTGCTTACCTAGACAGGTAATGCATTCAGGTTTTCCAGTCTATCCCTTTGTGATAGAACAGGCCTCAAACACTCATCATAAATGCTACCACTTCTCAAATCCTCCTGCACTTATTGTGTTCTTACCTTATTTACCACTTAATTAATGAATTCTGTGTTTATAACTAACAAAATTTGCTTTCTTTTTCTTTATTATACCATGCGTGGCAAACTTTTTGTTGTAAACAATGATAAAAACCTTGACCTGTGGGTGTGCTTCTCTGTTTGAACTGTAGACTGATAAATTTAAAATGTGCTGGTCTTTAAATATTGTGTTTCATTTTATAAAGTTTTACATTGTCCAGTTATCAGTCACAGATACCGAAACATGTGATGCTTCTCCTTACAATAATGGGACCTAGGAAAAGCAACACAATGCTCACTTGCATCATGTTAACAACTTTTCTTGTGCTAGAGTCAGAGGGTTTTTTTTTTTTTTTTTTTTTTTTTTTTTTAGAGATTTTATTGTATCATTTGAGAGAGAGAGCACAAGCAGGGAAGTGGCAGAGGGAAAGGGAGAAGCAGACTCTCTGCTGAGCAGGGAGCCCGATGTGGGACTTGATCCCAGGACCCTGGGATCATGACCTGAGCCAAAGGCAGACATTTAACCGTCTGAGCCACATGGGCATCCCAGGGTCAGAGTTTATTGACCTTCAAAACATTGAATATACCTTTATTATCAGAGACATTATATAAGAGTATCTCTATTGATGACTTACATATATGGAAAGTCACCAACATTAGAGTTTGTATTTCTGTGTGTTTGTTGTGTGTGTATAGGTGTGTGTATAAACCTGTGTTCTTACACTAAATCTAGTACAGATATATTATACATGTGCACATAATGGCTCCATGAATGTGGATGTTATTACTCGGGCATTAACTCAAGAAATATTTTTAGTTTTCTATTATGTCCAATACTCTGTGCTAAATACTTGAGGGTTATAAGTTTGAGGACAGCAAATAACATATGGCCTAGAAAGAAATGTAATACATGTACACAGTGAATGTAAGTTATGAAATGATAGGAGCCATGAGAAAGGTACACAGCAATACTTGGTTTATGTGGGTAGTATTGTATTTTATGGAGAATGAGGATTATGGGAGAACGATTTAAAAATGATGTGAGCACTCCTGGGTATTTACCCCAAGGATACAGATGTCGTGAAAAGAAGGGCCATCTGTACCCCAATGTTTATAGAAGCAATGGCCACGGTCGCCAAACTATGGAAAGAACCAAGATGCCCTTCAACGGACGAATGGATAAGGAAGATGTGGTCCATATAAACTATGGAGTATTATGCCTCCATCAGAAAGGATGAATACCCAACTTTTGCAGCAACATGGACGGCACTGGAAGAGATTATGCTGAGTGAAATAAGTCAAGCAGAAAGAGTCAGTTATCATATGGTTTCATTTATTTGTGGAGCATAACAAATATCATGGAGGACAAGGGGTGTTAGAGAGGAGAAGGGAGTTGGGGTAAATTGGAAGGGGAGGTGAATCATGAGAGACTATGGACTCTGAAAAACAATCTGAGGGGTTTGAAGTGGTGGGGCGGTGGGAGGTTGGGGTACCAGGTGGTGGGTATAATAGAGGGCATGGATTGCATGGAGCACTGGGTGTGGTGAAAAAATAATGAATACTGTTTTTCTGAAAATAAATAAAGTTGAAAAAATTTAAAAAAATAAAATAAAAAATAAAAAAGTTCTTCCTCTAGAAAAAAAAAAATGATGTGAGTTTTGGAAATGATGGGTAGAAGCTGGACTTGTGGACATGTGAGATAGGTATCATCTGCATAGAGAACACTGGCAAGTGGCTGAAGCCAGCGCAAGCAAGCTGTGTAGTTTGATTGACATGTAGAGTGTAGTAAGGGAGAAATGTACTGCATCAGTTCTTTTCTGACCTGTACAAATTGGTCACCTAATTCAGGGTCCTAAACGGGTGGGAGATTTCCAGATATCCAATTAATTTCTCTAAATCTCTATTTCCACATCTGTAAAATAATCAAGATGAACTAGATCAATTGGTTTCCAAATATAAAATTTATGGATCCAGCTGTAATTTCATATTATGGAAAGTATATGATATGTAATTTACTTATATGCATATATGAAACTTTTCCAATTTAAGATAAGATGATCTCCTACTCCAGGAAACAAATCTACTTGAGAAAATAGTGTCATAAAATCATCTTTTAAAACGTGTACTTCTAAAGATAAAATTATTATAATTTTGGATATCATAATTTTTCATTCAAAGAAGTAAAAGAAACTGAAAAAAAAAACCCAGAAAAATGAATAAATGGAATAAAAAATATGGCTGGGAAAAATGTATACATATGGAAACAATTTAGATGACATGATTAGAAAGGTATTTGCATTTATAGTTACTAGGATAAAAAAGAAAATCCCTAAGAATACTTTAAACAAAGTGTGTAAAGTATCAGTGTGAAACAAAATTGAAAGACTAATAAAAATGAAAGTAGCATCACCTCCATCTCATTCTTTATTAAAACAGTCACAGACCAGGAAAATAATTAGAGATCATAGATAGGTACATTGAACAACATAAAAATGTGAATATTTTTCTCTGAAAAAAAAGGGTGGTTTTTGAGCCAGACAAGCTAATTCTGTTATTGTAATGGGAAAAAATGTTAACCAAGAATTTTTAAAAACTATCCAATAAAGAGCTGTATTGAAATTTTATATCCCTTTCAGATGATGTCAAACCACACTAATTAAAAACAATTTTACTGAACATTAATGAATAGATCAAAAGAACAGATGAAAATGACCAAAATGGAATAGATGTAAGGTCCTTAAGTATATGTTAAGGGTATAAAACAAGTGGGGTAAAGATATTCAATAAATGGTGTTGGAAACAGTATTCAGGAAGAAAAAATGTATTCATAAGGTAAATTTTATTTTATTTTCAAGTTTTTATTTACATTCTAATAAGATAACCCATAATGCAATATTACTTTTAGGAGGAGAATTTAGTGATTCATAACTTACATAGAACACCCAGTGCTCATCACAAAGGTCCTTCTTCTTTTTTTTTTTAATTTTTTTAAACTTTTTTTTTTTTTTTAATTTATCTGATAGACAGACATCACAAGTAGGCAGAGAGGCAGGCAGAGAGAGAGGGGAAGGGAAGCAGGCTCCCTGCTGAGCAGAGAGCTCGATGAGAGGCTCGATCCCAAGACCCTGGGATCATGACCTGATACAAAGGTAGAGGCTTTCACCCACTGAGCCACCCAGGTGCCCAGGTGTCCTTCTTAATACCTATCACCCATTTAACCCATCCCTATGCCCAGTTTCCCTCTATCTTCAGTTTGCTCGTTATAGTTAATAGTCTCTTATGGTTTGCGTCGCTTTTTTTCTTCCTTCTCCTATGTTCATTTGTTTTGTTTCTTAAATTCCACATATGAGTGAAATCGTATGGTATTGATACAGAGTATTCTCTAACATTTCATTTAGCGTAATATGCTCTAGCTCCATCCATGTCATTGCAAATGGCAAGATTTGATTTTTCTATGTCTGATAATATTCCAATTCATATATATACCACCTCTTCTTTATCCATTCATCTGTCAATGGACATCTGGGTTCTTACCATATTTTGGATATTTTTGTTAATGCTGCTATAAACATCATGATGCATGTGTCCCTTCACATCAATATTTTTGTATCCTTACCTAGTAGTGCCATTGCTGGATCATAGGGTAGCTCTATTTTTTATTTTTTGAGGAAACTCTGTACTGTTTGCATCCCCACAAACAGTGTAAGAGGGTCCCCTTTCTCTGCATCCTTGCCAACATCTGTTAATTCCTGTGTTGTTGATTTTAACCATTCTGACAGGTGTTAGGTGATATCTTTCTGTAGTTTTGACTTGTATTTCCCTGATGAGTGATGTTGAATATCTTTTCATGTACCTGTTAGCCATCTGGATGTCTTCCTTGGAAAAATGTCTATTCATGTCTTCTGCCATTTCTTTCTTTTTTTTTTTTTTTTTTTTTTTTTTTTTTTACCGTGTTATGTTAGTCACCACACAGCACCTCTTTAGTATTTGATGTAGTGTTCTGTGATTCATTGTTTTTGTCTAACACCCTGTACTTCTGCCCAATTCTTAACTGGGATTTGTGGTTTTTGGGTGTTAAGTTTGATGTTATTTATAGATATGTCATTTGCAAATATCTTCTCACATTCAT
Source organism: Mustela nigripes (assembly GCF_022355385.1). NCBI lineage: Eukaryota > Metazoa > Chordata > Mammalia > Carnivora > Mustelidae > Mustela > Mustela nigripes. The sequence goes on along the minus strand of NC_081557.1, from coordinate 141,676,821 downwards.
TTGATTGCCTTTTAGTTTAGTTTTTTTTTTTTTAATTGTTCCCTTGCTGTGCAGAAGTTTTTTATCTTGATGAAGTCCCGATAGTTCATTTTTGCTTTTGTTTCCCCTGCCTTTGGAGATGCGTCTAGTAAGAAGTTGCTATGGCTGAGGTCAGAGGTTGCTCTCTGTGTCCTCCTGCATGATTTTGATGGTTTCCTATCTCATATTCAGGTCTTTCATCCATTTTGAAATTATTCTTGTGTGTGATGTAAAACAGTGGTCCCATTTCATTGTTTTACATGTTGCTGTCCAGTTTTCCCAGTACCATTTGTTGAAGAGATTGTCTTCTTTCTACTGGATATTCTTTCCTCTTTTGTTTTAGTTGGATTAGTTGACCATATGGTCATAGGCTTATTGCTGGGTTTCCTGTTATTTTTCATTGATCTATATTGTCTATTTTTGTGCCAGTACCATACTGTCTTGATCACTACAGCTGTGTCATATAACTTGTGATCCCTCCAGCTTTGGTTTTCTTTTTCAAGATTGCTTTGGCTCTTCAGGGTATTTCATGGTTCCATACAGATTTTAGGATTGTTTGTTCTAGCTCTGTGAAAAATGCTGGTGGTATTTTTATAGGGATTGTGTAAAATGTGTAGATTTATTTGGGTAGCATAGACATGTTAACAATATTTGTTTTTCCAATCCATTAACATGGAATGTTTTTTCATTTCTTTGTGTCTTCCTCAATTTCTTTCACGAGTGTTCTATAGTTTTGAGATTATGTACTTTCTACCTCTTTGAATAGGTTTATGCCTAGGTATCTTATGGGTTTTGGTGCAATTGTAAATGGGATTGATTCTTTGATTTCTCTTTCTGCTCTTCATTATTGGTGCATAGGAATGCAACAGATTTCTGTATGTTGATTTTGTGTCCTGCAACATTACTGAGTTCATATATCAATTCTAGCAATTTTTTGGTGGAGTATTTTGCATTTTCTATTATCTGCAAGTAGTGAAAGTTTGAATTCCTCCTTGCCAATGTAGATGCCTTTGATTTCTTTTCATTGTACAATTGCTGAAGCTAGGACTTCCAGTACTATGTTAATAAATAACAATGGTGAGAGTGGACATCCCTGTCTTGTTCCTGACTATAGAGGAAAAGCCCTGAGATTTTCCCCACTGAGTATGATACTAGCTCTGGGTTTTTCATATATGGCTTTTATGATGTTGAGGTATGTCTCTCTACTCCTACTTTGTTGAGAGTTTTTATCAAGAATGGATGCTATACTTTGTCAAGTACTTTTTCTGCATATACGGAGAGGATCATATGATTCTTATTCTTTCTTTTACTAATGTGGTATATAATGTTGATTGATTTGCAAATATTGAACCACATTTGTGAACCAGGAATAAATACCATTTGATTGTGATGAATGATTATTTTAAACTGTTGGATTCAAATTGCTGGTATTTTTTTGAGAATTATTGCATCCATGTTCATCAGGCATATTGGTCTGTAATTCTCCTTTTTAGTGACCCTTTTCTGGTTTTGTAATCAAGGTAATGCTGGCTTTGCAGAATGCACTTGGAAGTTTTCCTTTTATTTCTGTTTTCTGGAACAGTTTGAAAAGAATAGGTATTAACTCTTCTTTAAATGTTTGATATAACCAAACAAGCTGGGAAGTCATCTGGTCCTGAACTTTTGTTTGTTGGGAGACTTTTTTTTTCTTGATTACTGATCTGATTTCTTTGCTGATTTTCAGTCTTCAACTTTTCTATTTCTTCCTTTTTGTAGTTTATATGTTTCTAAGAATTTTTTTCCCCAAATTGCCCATTTAGTTACATATAATTTTTTTATAATATTCTCTTGTAATTATTTGTATTTCTGTGATACTGGTTTTTATCTCTCCTGTTTCATTTGTCATTTGATTTACTTGCATCCTCTCTTTCCTTTTTGATAAATAAGATTTTATCAATTTTATTAATTCTTTCAAAGAACCAGTTCTTAGTTTCATTGATCTGATCTAATTCTTTTGTTTGTTTCGATATCATTTATTTCTGCTCTAATCTTTATTGTTCTCTTCTTCTTTTGACTTTAGGCTTCATTCGTTGTTCTTTTTGTAGCTCCTTTAGGTATAAAATTAGATTTTGGCATTTGAGATTTTTCTTGCTTCTTGAGGTAGGCCTGTCTTGCTTTATACTTTCCTCTTATGATCGCTTTTGCTGCATCCCAAAGGTTTTAGACCATCGTGTTTTCATGTATTTTTTTTCTTCTCTAATTTCCTGTTAACCTACTCATTGTTCAGTAGGGTGTTCTTTAAACTCCCTGTACTTGTGTTCTCGCTAAATTTTTTCTTGTGGTTAACTTTAAGTTTCATAGCATTGTGGTTCATGGTATGAACTCAGTATTTTTGTATTTGTTGAGGACTAATTTGTGACCCAGTATGTGATCTGTTCTGAAGAATATCCCATGTGTACTTGAAAAGAATATGTATTTGCTGTGTTAGGATGAAATGTTTTGAATATATCTTTTGGAAATCTTTTGAATATATCTTTTAGGTCCATCTGGTCCACTGTGTCACTCAAAACCATTGTTTCCTTTTTCATTTTCTGCTTAGATGATCTGTCCATGGATGGAAGTAGAGTGTTGAAGTTCCCTACTATTGTATTATTATCCATGAGCTCCTTTATGTTTGCTGTTAATTGTTTTATATTTTTGGCTGCTTTCAAGTTGGGGGCATAAATATTTACAATTGTTAGATCTTCTTGTTAGATAGACCCCTTTATTATGATATAGTGCCTTTCTTCATCTCTTAATTACAATCTTGTTTAAAATGTAGTTTATTGGGCGCCTGGGTGGCTCAGTGGGTTAAGCCGCTGCCTTCGGCTCAGGTCATGATCTCAGGGTCCTGGGATCGAGTCCCGCATCGGGCTCTCTGCTCAGCAGGAGCCTGCTTCCTCCTCTCTCTCTCTCTGCCTGCCTCTCTGCCTACTTGTGATCTCTCTCTGTAAAATAAATAAATAAAATCTTTAAAAAAAAAAAATAATAAAATGTAGTTTATTGGGGTGCCTGGATGGCTCTATCAGTTAAGTGTCAGACTCTTGATTTTGACTGAGGTCATGATCTCAGGATTCTGGATTGAACCCAGTGTCCAACTCTGTGTTCAGCAGGGAGTCTACTTTAAAATTCTCTGTGTCTCTCTGCCCATCCCCCTACTCTCTCTCTCTCTCTCTCAAATAAACAAATAAACAAACAAGTTTTTTAAAACATTTAAAAAAATCTAGCTAGTCTCGTATAAGTACAGCTATTCTGGCTTTCTTGTTATACCCATTATCATGATAAAGTTTTCTCCATCCCCTCACTTTCAATCTGATGATGCCTTTAGGTCTAAAATGAGTCTCCTGTGATGTAGTTGTGACTAATAAATCTTAAAATGGGGAGATTATTTTGGATTATATAGGCTGGCCTAATCTAATTAATAGGTCTATAAAAGTGGAAGAGAAAGGCAAAAAAATGAATAATTTAAAAAGAGGAATTTTTAAAAATTAAATTTAAAAAGAGGACATAGTTAAAGGAAGAGAGAAATTCAGTCTTCGTAACTGGCTTTGAAGATGGAAAAAGGGAGCATTAGTCAAGGAATGTGGGTAGCCTGTAGAACCAGGAATAGTCTTCAGCTGATAGTCAGTAAGGAAGCAGTAGACTCAGTCTTAAAACTGAGGTAAACTTCTGAATCATAGGGGCTTTTTTCTGCCAACAACTTGGCATAGGGTCCTTGAGATCCTAACTGACATTCACTGAATACTCCATGCAACGATAAAATAATACACATTCTTAGGAATCTCAATGGGACATTCACCAAGATAAACTACATGTTGGGTGATAAAATACATACTAAAAAATTAAAAGAATAGAAATCACACAAAGTATGTTCTCAGCCCATAATGTAATGAAACTACAAAACAGTAACAGAATGACAGCTGGAAGACCCACAAATATTTGAAAATTAAACAACCCATTTCTTTTTTTTTTAATTTTTTATTTTTTATAAACATATATTTTTATCCCCAGGGGTACAGGTCTGTGAATTGCCAGGTTTACACATTTCACAGCACTCACCATAACACATACCCTCCCCAATGTCCATAACCCCACCCCCCTTCTCCCCACCCCCCTCCCCCCAGCAACCCTCAGTTTGTTTTGTGAGATTGAGTCACTTATGGTTTGTCTCCCTCCCAATCCCATCTTGTTTTATTTATTCTTCTCCTACCCCTTTAACCCCCCATGTTGCATCACCACTTCCTCATATCAGAGAGATCATATGATAATTGTATTTCTTCTATTGACTTATTTTGCTAAGCATGATATGCTCTAGTTGCATCCACATTACCACATATGGCAAGATTTCATTTCTTTTGATGGCTGCATAGTATTCCATTGTGTATATATACCACTTCTTCTTTATCCATTCATCTGTTGTTGGACATCTAGGTTCTTTCCATAGTTTATCTATTGTGGACATTGCTGCTACAAACATTCGGGTGCACGTGCCCCTTCGGATCACTACATTTGTATTTTTAGGGTAAATACCCAGTAGTGCAATTGCTGGCTCATAGGGTAGTTCTATTTTCAACATTTTGAGGAACCTCCATGCTGATTTCCAGAATGGTTGCACCAGCGTGCATTCCCACCAACAGTGTAGGAGGGTTCCCCTTTCTCCACATCCTCACCAGCATCTGTCATTTCCTGACTTGTTAATTTTAGCCATTCTGACTGGTGTGAGGTGGTATCTCATTGTGGTTTTGATTTGTATTTCCCTGATGCCGAGTGATATAGAGCACTTTTTCATGTGTCTGTTGGCCATCTGGATGTCTTCTTTGCAGAAATGTCTGTTCATGTCCTCTGCCCATTTCTTGATTGGATTATTTGTTCTTTGGGTGTTGAGTTTGCTAAGTTCTTTATAGATTTTGGACACTAGTTCTTTATCTGATATGTCATTTGCAAATATATTCTCCCATTCTGTCAGTTGTCTTCTGGTTTTGTTAACTGTTTCCTATGCTGTGCAAAAGCTTTTGATCTTGATGAAATCCCAATAGTTCATTTTTGCCCTTGCTTCCCTTGCCTTTGGCATTGTTCCTAGGAAGATGTTGCTGTGGCTGAGGTCGAAGAGGTTGCTGCCTGTGTTCTCCTCAAGGATTTTGATGGATTCCTTTCTCACATGAAGGTTCTTCATCAATTTTGAATCTATTTTCGTGTGTGGTGGAAGGAAATGGTCCAATTTCATTTTTCTGCATGTGGCTGTCCAATATTCCCAAAAAATTTATTGAAGAGTTTGTCTTCTTTCTATTGGACATTCTTTCCTGCTTTGTCAAAGATAGTTGACCATAGAGTTGAGGGTCTATTTCTGGGCTCTCTATTCTGTTCTATTGATCTATGTGTCTGTTTTTGTGCCAGTACCATGTTGTCTTGATGATGACAGCTTTGTAATAGAGCTAGAAGTCCGGAATTGTGATGCCACCAACTTTGGTTTTCTTTTTCAATATTCCTTTGGCTATTCGAGGTCTTTTCTGGTTCCATATAAATTTGAGGATTATTTGTTCCATTTCTTTGAAAAAGACAGATGGTACTTTGATAGGAATTGCATTAAATGTGTAGATTGCTTTAGGTAGCATTGACATTTTCACGATATTTATTCTTTCAATCCAGGAGAATAACATTTTTCCATTTCTTTGTGTCTTCCTCAATTTCTTTCATGAGTATGTCATAGTTTTCTGAGTATAGATTCTTTGCCTCTTTGGTTAGCTTTATTCCTAGGTATCTTATGGTTTTGGGTGCAATTGTAAATGGGATTGACTCCTTAATTTCTCTTTCTTCTGTCTTGTTGTTGGTGTAGAGAAATGCAACTGATTTCTGTGCATTTATTTTATATCCTGACATGTTATTGAATTCCTGTACAAGTTCTAGCAGTTTTGGAGTGGAGTCTTTTGGGCTTTCCACATATAGTATCATATCATCTGCAAAGAGTGATAGTTTGACTTCTTTGCCAATTTGGATGATTTTAATTTCCTTTTGTTGTCTGATTGCTGAGGCTAGGACTTCTAGTACTATGTTGAATCGCAGTGGTGATAATGGACATCCCTGCCGTGTTCCTGACCTTAGCGGAAAAGCTTTCAGTTTTTCTCCATTGAGAATGATATTTGCGGTGGGTTTTTCATAGATGGCTTTGATAATATTGAGGTATATGCCCTCTATCCCTACACTTTGAAGAGTTTTGATCAGGAAGGGATGCTGTACTTTGTCAAATGCTTTTTCAGCATCTATTGAGAGTATCATATGGTTCTTCTTCTTTCTTTTATTAATGTTTTGTATCATATTGATTGATTTGTGGATGTTGAACCAACCTTCCAGCCCTGGAATAAATCCCACTTGGTCGTGGTGAATGATCCTTTTAATGTACTGTTGAATCCTATTGGCTAGTATTTTGGTGAGAATATTCACATCTGTGTTCATCAAGGCTATTGTTCTGTGGTTCTCTTTTTTGTTGGGATCCTTGTCTGGTTTTGGGATCAAGGTGATGTTGGCCTCATAAAATAAGTTTGGAAGTTTTCCTTCCACTTCTATTTTTTGGAACAGTTTTAGGAAAATAGGAATTAGTTCTTCTTTAAATATTTGATAGAATTCCACTGGCAAGCCTTCTGGCCCTGGGTTTTTGTACCTTTGGAGATTTTTGATGATTGTTTCAATCTTCTTACTGCTTATGGGTCTGTTCAGGCTTTCTATTTCTTCCTGGTTCAGTTGTGGTAGTTTATATGTTTCTAGGAATGCATCCACTTCTTCCAGATTGTAAAATTTGTTGGTGTAGAATTACTCATAGTATGTTTTTATAATAGTTTGTATTTCTTTGGTGTTAGTTGTGATCTCTCCTCTTTCATTCATGATTTTATTTATTTGGGTCCTTTCTCTTTTCTTTTTGGTAAGTCTGGCCAGGGGTTTATCAATCTTATTAATTCTTTCAAAGAACGAGCTCCTTGTTACGTTGATTTGTTCTGTTGTTTTTTTGGTTTCTATTTCATTGATTTCTGCTCTGATCTTTATGATTTCTCTTCTCCTGTTGGGTTTAGGGTTTCTTTCTTGTTTTTCTTCCAGCTCCTTTAGGTGTAGGGTTAGGTTGTATACCTGAGACCTTTCTTGTTTCTTGAGAAAGGCTTGTATCACTATATATTTTCCTCTCAGGACTGCCTTTGTTGTGTCCTACAGATTTTGAACCATTGTGTTTTCATTATCATTTGTTTCCATGAATTTTTTCACTTCTTCTTTAATTTCCTGGTTGACTCATTCATTCTTTAGAAGGATGCTGTTTAGACTCCCTGTATTTGGGTTCTTTCCAAATTTCCTCTTGTGGTCTGAAAATATGTAGGGAATATCCCAATCTTTTGATACCACTTGAGACCTGATTTATGACCCAGGATGTGATCTATTCTGGAGAATGTTCCATGTGCACTAGAGAAGAATGTGTATTCTGTTGCTTTGGGATGGAATGTTCTGAATATATCTGTGGTATCCATCTGGTCCAGTGTGTCCTTTAAGGCCTTTATTTCCTTGTTGATGTTTTGCTTGGATGATTTGTCCATTTCAGTGAGGGGAGTGTTAAAGTCCCCTACTATTATTGTATTATTTTTGATGTGTTTCTTTGATTTTGTTATTAATTGGTTTATGTAGTTGGCTGTTCCCACGTTGGGGGCATAGATATTTAAAATTGTTAGATCTTCTTGTTGGACAGACACTTTGAGTATGATATAGTGTCCTTCCTCATCTCTTATTATAGTCTTTGGCTTGAAAACTAATTGATCTGATATAAGGATTGCCACTCCTGCTTTCTTCTGATGTCCATTAGCATGGTAAATTCTTTTCCACCCCCTCACTTTAAATCTGGAAGCATCTTCGGGTTTAAAATGAGTTTCTTGTAGGCAACATATAGATGGGTTTGTTTTTTTATCCATTCTGATACCCTGTGTCTTTTGATTGGGGCATTTGTAAGGTGACTGTTACTGAATATTGTCTGTTTCTTTCTGATCTACCACTTGTAGGCTCTCTCTTTGCTTAGAGGACCCCTTTTAATATTTCCTGTTAGAGCTGGTTTGGTGTTTGCAAATTCTTTCAGTTTTTGTTCGTCCTGGAAGGTTTTAATCTCTCCTTCTATTTTCAATGATAGTCTAGCTGGATATAGTATTCTTGGCTGCATGTTTTTCCCGTTTAGTGCTCTGAATATATCATGCCAGCTCTTTCTGGGCTGCCAGGCCTCTGTGGATAAGTCTGCTGCCAATCTAATATTTTTACCATTGAATGTTACAGACTTCTTTTCCTGGGCTACTTTCAGGATTTTCTCTTTGTCACTAAGACTTGTAAATTTTACTATTAGCTGATGGGGTGTGGACTTATTGATTTTGAGGGGCATTCTCTGCACCTCCTGGATTTTGATGCTTGTTCCCTTTGCCATATTGGAGAAATTCTCCCCAATAATTCTCTCCAGTATACCTTCTGCTCCCCTCTCTCTTTCTTCTTCTTCTGGAATCCCAATTATTTTAATGTTGTTTCGTCTTGTGGTGTCATTTATCTCTCGAATTCTCCCCTCATGGCCCAGTAGTTGTTTGTCCCTCTTTTTCTCAGCTTCTTTATTCTCTGTCATTTGAACTTCTATATCGCCAATTCTTTCTTCTGCCTCATTTATCCTAGCAGTGAGAGCCACCATTTTTTTATTGCACCTCATTAATAGCTTTTTTGATTTCAACTTGGTTAGATTTTAGTTCTTTTATTTCTCCAGAAAGGGCTTTTATATCTCCCAAGAGGGTTTCTCTAATATCTTCCATGCCTTTTTCGAGCCTGGCTAGAACCTTGTGAATCATCATTCTGAACTCTAGATCTGACATATTACCAATGTCTGTATTGATTAAGTCCCTAGCCTTTGGTACTACCCCTTGTTCTTTTTTTTGTGGTGAATTTTTCCACCTTGTCATTTTGTCCAGATAAGAGTATATGAAGGAGCAAGTAAAATACTAAAAAGGTGGCAACAACCCCAGGACAATATGCTTTAACGAAATCAGAAGGGATCCCAAATGGTGAGGGGGGAGAAAGGGGTTAAAAAGAGGTTCAGAAGAAAAAAAAAAAGAAAATAAACAATTAAAAAAAGAAAACGAATAAAGAAAAAGTATAAAAAAGAAAAAATATATATTAGATAAACTAGTTAAAAAACGTTAAAAAAGAAAATGGTAAAAGTTAACAAAAATTTTAGCAGAAGAAGAGAAAAAAATTGAAAAAGAAAAAAAAACTAAATTAACCACAAGTCTAAGGAATCATGGGGAGGAAGCCATGAGTTCCGTGCTTTGCTTTCTCCTCCTCTGGAATTCTGCTGCTCTCCTTGGTATCGAAACTGCACTCCTTGGTAGGTGAACTTGGTCTTATCTGGATTTCTTGTTGATCTTCTGGGGGAGGGGGCCTGTTGTAATGATTCTCAAGTGCCTTTGCCCCAGGCGGAATTGCACTGCCCTTACCAGGGGCCACGCTGTGGAATCTGCTCGGGTTTGCTTTCAGGAGCTTTTGTTCCCTGAGCACTTTCCGTAGAGTTCCAGAGGACAGGAATGAAAATGGTGGTCACCTAGTCTCTGGCCCAGAAGACCTGAGAGCCCGGAGCCCCACTCCTCAGTGCACCCTCAGAGAACAGTGCCCAATAACTCCTGTCTGCCTGACCTCCGGCCGCACTCCGAGGTCACTGAGCCTGCCACTGGTTCAAGGTACCCTGAACTTTGAGCTCACTCTCGGTTCTGTCTCTGTAGCTGGCTTCCCTGGTCTAATACCTGTAAGCTCTGTGACATTCACACACCCCTGATCCTTCTGTGATGCTGCGGGTCCTGAGGCCACACTGATTCCACGTGGGCTTCATCCCGGTTTATCCTCTGGAGCGATGTCCCTCAGCAGAACAGACTTTTAAAAGTCTTGATTTTGTGCTTCATTGCTCCGCAGCTTGCCTGGAGCCGGCCACTTCCCCCAAGGTCTATCTTCCCGTTGCTTTGGAGTCACTTCTCCGCCAGTATTACCTTTCAGAAAGTGGTTGATTTTCTGTTTCTAGAATTGCTGTTCTTCTCTTTGATATGCCGTTGGATTTGTAGGTGTTTGCAATCTTTAGAAAAGCTATCTAGCTGGTCTCCTGCTAGCTGAAGTAGTCTCAGCCTGCTACTTCTCTGCCATCTTGACTCCTCCCTCCTAAACAACCCATTCTTAACCATACTGAAAATATAAAGTGCACTATACACACTGAATATTTGGCTGTCCCTATTTCTGCTAAGAAAGAAAATGACCTCATGTTGAAGTTCAGCTATACATAAGAACTTCTAGATGGTGAATTTTATAACCATAAACAGTATATCACCAAGAGAGTTATTAGGAATGCTATATTTCTTCTTAGTGAAAAGGTATGTTTCTTGGGACTAGAGATTAGAATGTTCTAATAGTATATTATTTGCTATAATCTCTCCATAGAAACTGTATACTATAGTGAAATCACTACCAAGTACATACTTTTTCAAATTACACTTATTTTTATCAGCCAAAAGAGTAATTTAAATTTATTATATTTCAAGAATTAAAATATCTTCTAACATTTTGAATATTAATTATTAGTAGAGTCCCTCATTTTCATTTCATTCACTAAGATTAATTTTGGAGAAATAATTTCTGCAAAGGAAAATTACAACAATATCTTTTAGTTCATAGTGAAAATTAGAGATAATAATTGACCTCTAGGCCTAATCTCAAATTCTTTGAAATTAAGAAGCTTCATTAAAGGTAGAAAATTATGATAGTTTATGGTAAATTATGATAAAATACCTTTCATTTAAAAACTTTCCTTGAAAAGTTAACACACAAAAACTTATTGCATAGTTTTAACAAATAGTATGGGTATAGGATAGGATACAAAAACAAACTGTTTATAGAAATACATATATTCTAATAAAACGCAAGCAAATATATACTATTTTTTATTTTACTAATGTTTATTTAGGCTACAGATACCTCCTTCTCAATTTCAATGGATATTTAATCTTACCAACTTCCAAATTCAAAATATTTTAATAATTATATCACTTTGTGATTATTACATATTATACTTATATCAGAAATCAATATAATATACCAGCAATAAGAAGGAAACTTTATCAATGAGGATTAGCTTTGTTTTTTTCTAAGAATGTCTAAAACTGTAATTAATCAAAACTGAATACTATGATCTGTACATTTTCAGCAGCTCTTCAGTAGACAAGATAGTTATGTTTGCGGCAAAGCATTCCAACATGTAGGGATATATTTAGAGGTAGCATAACCATGAGGATCAATACTTCCATGAATATGGAATGACTTAGAGGAAAAATTTTGTTAGGTAATTATTTTTATCAGATCATCATAACATAGGAAATAATTTATTCTTTTTGATATTATTAATATTTCTAACCTATAAAATCTTCTTTTTGTGATTCCCAGGGAACATATTCTTTTAAAAAAAGAGAGGTTTATTAATTTTTGAGAGAGAGAGAAAAAAAGTGCACATGCCATTGGGGTTGGGAGAGTGAGGGGGAGAGGCAGAGAGAAAGAATCTCAAGCCAACAATGCCCCATTGAGCACAGAGCCCATTTGGGGGCTAGATCTTATCACCCTGAGATCATTACCTGAGCCAAAATCTAGAGTCTGATTCTTAACACACTGGGACACCCAGGTGCTCCAGGGAACATATTCTAACAATGGAAATTATTGAAAACCCTGAAGTTAAACACATATTTTAGAGATATTAAATATGTCTTGGTATGTCTTTTAGAGATATTAAATATGTCTTGGTATGTTGCCATTTTCAAAAAAAAAATAGAACCATTTATTTTCTCTTGAGTGCCGTTACATATAATTGAAAACGAAAGTTTTATCAGATCATCATAGACAAAATTTTAGGTACATTTGTGGCAATTGGAGAATTATTTGATGAACAGTGAACCAACACCTTGCTATCAGAAGATGAATTCAAGAAATAGTAGTATCTCATTAGCAAGTCCATTATAACCTCCCTACAGAGCACACTGGGTTTTTTTTAAAAAGGAAACTAAAACAATTAAAAGTGCATTTTAACAAATGAGTAATGAAGGGGCTAATTTATAGTGACAGAAACTAAATAAATTGCTCATCCTTTCTCTTCTACCAAGAAATTTGAAAGTCATTATTAAGCATATTACATAATCATTTATTAAACTGTATACACAGGCATTGGTAATATTCTATTCAGTTTTCTAAAGTAAACCCCTTTTCAAGGGAAATAGTTATAAATCATGCTTTTATATCAAATTCACTATTAAAAAGCATAAAGCTAAATATTTCTCCTAATAATTTTAGATAAAAATAAGAACAATCTAATAACTTCTGAATTATAAATTTTTGAACCAGAGACAAATTGTACTTACTAGAATTTAATAACAACTGTGATTACCATAATGAACTCTCAGTTCACAGGAACTAATTAATGTTTTAACTTCTCTATGTGGAATGAGTGCAAACTCCAAAGGAAGGACTTGGATTTAAGCCAGTTTTTGCACACACTGCCTATGTATCCTTGTGCAAATCATTTAACCTTGTGAGATTTGACAAAGTTTTCATTATTTCTTTAAAAAACTAACACCTTGAACATGCAGCATGAAAGTCAGAGAAACCTTTTTGAGTTGGAAAGGCTGAAACTTGTTTTGATGCACAAGGCAATCTGTTTATAATGCTAGCCCGTTCAATACACTCAAGGTCAGCAGAAAGGCCACAATTCTAGCAGCATTGTGATTTCTATTTTGAATTTCCTTTGTAATCACAGTCTTGCCTTATTGGTCTCTGTGACTGAAAGCCCCATACCCTTTCAAAAATTGTTCATCTTTTGTCCCTATGTGATAAAATGTGTCCAGGTTAGAGGTTACTGAGCATTTTTCCTACTTTAATGCAGAAAACAGCACCATGCTGACATTGTAAGAACTCCTCTAGAGTGTGGCATTGGCAATGCCTGAAGGTATTCCTGAAGAACCTCAATGAAAGCCAAATAGCTCACTGAAAGAGAGGGGAAGCCAGCAGACAAAGCAATACCCTGCAAGGACATGGCTGACTCCTTTATCAGACCCCAGAGGTGCTCAGAAATATTGGGAAGTAATAAAAGGTATTTCCTGGGGGTTCCAGTCCTGCCTAAACTGATAAAAGTACCAAAGTCACTGGAATTTAAATGGGATTGTTCAGAGTACCCCTAAATAAGCATCAAGTTTCCTTAGAGTACATGTAACTAAAAAAGTTGAAGGAGGATCCTTTTCTACTTATATAATGCCTGTTACTAGATTGGATATTCAGATGGAGGGAAGAATATAGAATGGGAGTCCTACAAATAAATGGAATTATTCATGTAACCCTTTTCTGGGAATCAATTGCTTATTTAAAGCAATTCCTGTATGAAAATTTACCTACGAATCTTTATTGAAGAAGACACTACTTTATGCTGTGAAATATGTCATCAGTAATCGGTGTAAGAAGCTGTCCACGGTCTAGATATATAATGTGTTTAACTTTCTGGTTACACTTTGCTTCTTGCCCATTAACTTTTTGGGTACATGAATAATTTGTCTTTGAGGCTTAAAATTAGTAAAATTAGTATGACTGGGAAATGGTTTATGAACAAGTGACAGAATTACATTGCACTATTTAAAAATCCATTCTAAAATTTTAATATCTATTTTTTATGTGGCAAAAATTAATTTCTTTTAACAGATTTTCTCAACCTATAAATACCCTAGATAATTGACGTATGAGACTGATTTATACCCTAATGGAATATGTTTGAGATCAGATTGCCTAAATCTGGTCTTCTGTGACTATGTATGTTTCTCCCCAAATGTATAAGCTCTTTAAAGTAAGAGTCTATGTTTTGTTTATCTTTGTCTCCCCAGTACCAGACAAATTTCCTGACACATATTTATTTCTTGAAGAATTACACATAAGAAATAGGAATCTTATCTAGGGGAGGAAATGGGCTATGAATGGATGTCATCAGCCCTGTGGAAAAAGTTAAGGACAAAACTACTATCTATATAGGCATTGGATGCCCATCAAGGCTGAGAAAAGAGACCTGGAAATACCAAGTGGTGAAGGAAAGACAAAAAATCAAGGATATATTTTGCTCATTGGTAATTTTTCTGGGAATTTTGATAGCAGAAGACCCTCTGTGCTGTTGAAATCAATTTCTTATTATAACCAAGGGTTGCCAATACTTAAAAGTTCCTATTAGCACATGACAGAAGTGTTCAGTTTTCTAAGAATAATCCTCAGCAAGGTGGACTTGTAGAAAGAAGAGTGTCCTCTTGCAAAACTCCATGGAAACCAGCTAGTTAAATGTTGAGGCAATCAATATTGGTAAAATGCTGAAACAGGGGATCATCCCTGCAAACCTCTGGTCTATCCTGCAGTCACAAATTATGGACCTTAATCTCTGACGATGCCAGGGTAAGGACCATGACTTCCTCCCCCAGTGATGCAGCCTAGAGACCTTTAGCAAAACAAAACAAAACAAAACAAAACAAAAACACTATAGTTCCTCTCCTGAAATCTTCTGCATGGACCCTTTATATCTCTGGGCACTGCCCCCAAATATGAGGAGTAAGGAGGTAATCATACAGCAGTTACTGCTTTTTTCCCATAAATTTCCCTAGAAAACACTGTAAATATTATTCGAGCGTGGTGTGTGTTTTGATTGTCTTCTGCTCTCATTTGTTTGACAAAGATGAAGCACAATACTGTGAGAATTGATATATATGGGCTTTTAATTTTTTAAAGATATTTGCATTTATTTATTTATTTATTTATGAGAAGGTGGGCAAGGAGAGGGAGGAGTAGAGGGAGACGGACAAACAGACTCCTGCTGAATCAGCATGAAGCCCCATGTGGGGCTCAATTCCATGGCCCTGAGATTATGACCTGAGCCAAAATCAAGAGTCAGGTGCTCAATTGACTGAGCCACCCAGGCTCTTTTGAAATTTATGTTTTAACTAAATAGTGTACCAACTGGATCATTTTAAGTTAAACCTATTTAATAAGATTTAGGCAGTTAATGGCATATTGTTTGAAAAGTCTCCTTAAAAATACTTTTTAAGATTAAAATTATCAGTACCCCTAAAAAAAATCAAGTAAAAGTCAACTTACTTTCCAAATCAACAAATAAGCCCATGCTATGTAAGTTTTCTATTTTCCTTTTTTCTGCCTAAACAATAATTCCATCAATCAAATAACATAATAAGAGCTTGACTGTGGGACTCAATCCCACAACTCCAAGATCATTACCCAGACATCACGACCCTGACATCACAACCCCAAGATGATGACCCTAGCTAAAAGCCATGAGCTCAACCAACTGAAACACTGAGGCACTCCAAACATAAGCATGTTAAGTTAATAAACATTACCAGATTACTTTCTACACAAACTGATAGAAGCACTACAGTCATTGGGATTTAAGTAAAAGTGTAAATAAGACTTGTGTAGAATAAAAAAAAAAAAGGAGTTAATGTTCTTAAAAGTATTATGTAACTAGAGAGTTGACTGGGAGCCTTTACCACTCACATGACTGCTACTGGAAGACTGGGTACTCAGAAGAGGAAGAATGGAGAATGGAAATTCTAAAGATAAAGATGAATATTCATATATGCCTTTCCTGGTTTCAAGCAAGTATAACTTTAGGTGGGCAATATCTGTGTGAGAGTGCTGATATTACCACACCCTTGCCAGCACTGAATATTATCAAATATCCAATGAGCAACAACAAAAATGGTGTCCTAATGTTTTCAACTTCATTTTTTTGATGATTAGTGTTTTAAGCCTCTGTATTTAGTTTTTATGATATTTGTAGTTTCTCTTTCTAACATGCTTAATATGCTTTGCCATGTTTTATTCCAATGCTTACCTTTTTCTTATAAATATAGAAGGGTATTTAGAAACATTAGAACCTTAATAGTCATTTATGCTTCAATTTTTTGTAAAACATATTTAAGTGGTTATATAGTCAAGGCCAAACTCTAAACTTAAATGTGTGAAATATGGGTGTCCAAGTGGGACATTTTATCCCATCATAGCCTGTTTTCTTTTTTCTCTTTCTAAATCATAGCATTGTTTTTCACAATTCAGCATATGCCTTTCTCATTTTTTACACTTTCAAGTGGAGATTAAATTATTTTTTAGAAATATCATTGCATATATATAAGAAAAAGGAAATACCATTGCACAAAATAGATTCTTTGGAGAACATAAACAAATTCTGTTTAACACCATACATGAAGGTCAGAAATAGCTATTTTAAAAATTGTTTATTTTAATTTGTTTGCAACAGGGCAAATAAATTAGCACTTTGGGAAACACCCAAAGCCATTCAGTCCCTTGGTATCTATCTCTCTGTCAGTCTGTCTCTCTCCATTTCTATATGTTTGTGTGTATACTCTCTTTCCTTGTATAATCTGATTAAACTGTTTTAACCTTAAAAAATAATCTAGTTTGTGATTTATCAAAGAAATTTTAAAAGCAATAGTTCCTGTTGACAGATACTTCTCCTCAGGGAGGAGTAACAAGGTGATTTTTTTTGTGTTGTTTTATATATTAAACCCAGTATTCATGTATTCAAAATGATAGCACAATCAAATGTTTTAATACAAATATGTAGAAGTTATACATGTACATTAGCTATGGCTTTCAAGGTGGTTACCTGGAATGCCTATACCTGTATGTCCATGGTATGTTAATACCAAAGTATATGTTATAGCTTATCTTATTCTTTTCCAACAGATAACTTAGAGTCACTTTTTTTACTATTACCAAAATTTCTGTCTTTATTGGGGACAATTTTGGTAATATGTGCTTATTTGCCTTATTCTACAAGCTCGTTAAGGATAGATATTGCTTCTTTCTCATGTCTGAACATCTTATGCAATATCTTAGTGTAATGCATGTGGCAAATGCTGTATACTTTCTAAGGCTTCAGTTGTTCAAGCTGTTAAGACAATTTTCACAGACAAATTTCAAAATGCTTAAAGTAATGGCAGCATCGTTGGAATAAAGGCAAAGCTGCCATGTTGACGACTTTGGCATGGGCAAAATTCATTTGGATGTCTAAATTCTGGCATGTTTTTGGAACCAGAAATAAGTTTCATTACTCTGACATGGTTTTGGACAAAATAAGTGCAAAAGGATTCCAATCCAGGGGATGAGTCATGGCAATCAAAAACAGAGATGTAATAATATTCCAATTCAAGTAAATATCACTGTGAATCAGGATGTTTAACAGTAATTAGGGGTATGGCCTGCATGGTCTAGTGTTTGGAAAAAAGAATTAGAAGAACTCAAAATAATGTCTGACAACCACATTGAAAAGATTTTGCTGCCATTAGGACCTTCATATAGGCTTAAGAGTTAAGGCAAACACTCAGGCAATAGTGTAAGGTGTAAAAAAAAAAAATGTTATTTCAAGGCAATAAATTTATTTAAAATTCATTCCCTAAATACCGTGTTAATGGCAGCAACTTTAATTCAAAGCCTTAAACTGTGGTCAACCAAGACTGTGTGTAATATTTTCTGCAAGGGTTAGGATTAGTTTAGAAATTCAGTGTGTAGCATTAGAGCCTGCCCAATGAGCCCAACTAAGTTGGTCTAGACCATAGATTGTCCAACAGAAAATCCTATGGTGATGGAAATGTTCTAATGCTTTGCCCAGTATGGGAGTCACTATCCACATGTGACTATTGAGCACTTAAAATATGGCTAGTATGACTGAGGAACTGAATGCTTAATGGTATTTGATTATATTTAACTTAAAAATAAAAAGCCCTGTGTCTAAAGTCTACCTTACTGAACAGCAGTGTTCTACAGCAGAGAGTTACCAAACTATGTTTATGACCTAAATCTAGCTCACCAATTTTTGTAAATAAATATAAGGACTATGGTCCATCCATAGTAAGGATGTATGGCCCATCCATAGTAAGGTTATAGGTGCATCCATGTTGTCATAATGGCTATGTATATATATAGCCATTATGACACACACACACACACACACACATACACATGATATTTATATATGTATAAATATCACATAATGATATAAATAAATATAAATACTATATACATCATATATATATATAGCCATCACTACAACATGGATGTACCTATAACCTTACTATGGATGGATCACACACATATAGATAGATAGCCATTTTTGACAATATTGATGGACCTCGGGGATTTTATGCTAAGTGAAATAAGTCAGACTGAGAAAGAGGAATACTGTATCATTTCATTCATAGGTAGGATCTAAAAACAAAAACAAACAAAAACCAAATGAATAAACAAACAAACAAAAACCAGAATTATGACTATAAACATAAAGAACAAACTGATGATTGCCCGGGGGGAGGAGGATGGGGGATTGCACAGAATGTGTGAAAGGAAGTAGGAAATACAGGCTTCAAGTTATGGAATAAATACGTCTCAGAAAGAAAAGGCACCACAAAGGGAATTCAGCCAGTCATATTACAATAGCATTGTATGGTGACAGATGGTAGCTATGCTTGTGGTGAGCACAATATAATGTAAGAACTTGTGGAATCATGATATTGTACACCTGAAACTAATATAATATTGTGTTTTACTATATTCATATTAAAAAATCAAAAAATATTGTTTTATTTTATTTTATTTTATTTATGGCCACATGCACTTGTTTATGTATTGCATATGCTCCTTTTGAACTACATCAGGACTGATCATAGAACTCATGAGACCATAGGACTAACAGAATGTAAAATATGTACTATTTGACCTTTCAACAAAAACATTTGCCAACTTCTAGTCTAGAGAAAGCCAGATTTATAGCCTCACTTTAGCTTACCCTATTGATGAGCTATAAATGACCAAATCAAGGAAAGAACAGAAAGTTAGAAGGCATTTGGAAAATATCAAACTTCATTTATCCTGTAATTTTGTTAAGCTCCAACTTTAATTGTAGTTACATACTTCAGCCAGAAGAAGAAAGTGAAGGTTCTTGAAGGCAAATATGATGTAGGATTATGAGGACAGAGGTATTGTAATGTTTCATTCATCTTTGCATATTTCATAGTATTTAATAACAGCCTCGAGAAATGTATAAGTTATTTGCTATTGTGTTTTATTTAATAAAATTAAACAGTTATATGCCTATCTCCAAAAAGACTATACACAAACTAGATAACAAGTGTGATAAAAAAGTACACTTTTCCTTAAGTATAGTGTTTTATACCTATTTCTTTCAAAATGTAATTTTTGCTATAGAATGCCACTGAGACTGTAGTTTAAGTCAGAAGTGAGTTTTCTGGTTGTCATATTTGTTATATTTGTAAGTTGCAAGACTACTCACATTCACTAGCTGGTTTTGAATTATATTTAATTTTAGTAACAAATCAGGGTTTTGGAAGAGAAAGTCTCTCTTCACTTTAAAAAGAACTTGGTATAAATATCAAAACACTATGTTATACACCTGAAGCTAACATAATATTTTATACCAATTATACTTCAATAATAAAAAATAGTTCATATTTCATTTAAAAAAGGAATTTGATATTAATCTGTAAAGCAAAAATAAAATATAAACTATACTGAGATTAAAATAAGCTAAAAAAATTAGAATGTACAATATATACTTAACTATATGTACATTAGGCCACAAAGCCTAAATTATGTGTTTCAAGATACCCAAATGTCTTCTGTTTGAAGCGTAGGTTTATTCCTAGGTATCTTATGGGTTTTGGTACTATTAAAGTGGAATCAATTCCTTAATTTCTCCTTCTACAGTTAACACTGTTAGTGTATAGAAAAGCAAACTGATTTTTGTGCATTGATTTTATATCCTGCTATTTTGCTGAATTGTTGTATGAGTTCTGGTAATTTGGAGGTGGAGTCTTTTGGGTTTTTTACATAAAGTATCATGTTATCTGCAAAGAGAGAGAGCTTAACTTCTTCTTTACCAATCTGAATACCTGTATTTCTTTTTTTTTTTTTTTTTCTGCTTGCTTTTGCTAGGACTTCTAGTACTATGTTGAACAATACCCGTGAGAGTGGGCATCCCTGTAATGTTTCTGACCTTAAAAGCTGAGAGCTTTTCCCCATTGAGAATGATATTCTCTGTGAGCTTTTCATAGATGGTTTTTATGATATTGAGGAATGTTCCCTCTGTTTCTACGCTCTGAAGAGCTTTAACCAGGAATGGATGTTGTATTTTGTCAAATGCTTTTTATGCATCAATTGAAAGAATTGCGTGGTTCTTCTTTTTTCTTTAATTAATGTGCTTTATCACATTGATTTTCAAATGTTGAACCACACTTACATTCCAGGAATAAATCCCACCTGGTTGTGATGAATATTTATTTTAATGTATTGTTGGATTCTATTGGCTAGGATGTTGAGTACTTTGGCATCCATGTTCATCAAGGATATTGGTCTGTAATTCTCCTTTATTATGGGGTCTTTGCCTGGTTTTGAGATGCAGGTAATGCTGGCCTCATACAACAAGTTTGGAAATTTTCCTTCTATTTCTATTTTTTGAAACAACTTCAGTAGAATAAATATTAATTCTTCTTTAAATGTCTGGGAAGCCATCTGGCCCAGGACTCTTGTTTTCTGGGAGGTTTTTTAAATTATTGCTTCAATTCCATTACTGGTTATTGGTCTATTCAGATTGTCTATAACTTCCTGTTTCAGTTTTGGAAGTTTATAAGTTCCTAGGAATGCGTCCATTTCTTCCAGGTTGCTTAATTTGTTGGCATATAGTTTCTGGTAATAATTTCAATAATTGTTTCTATTTCATTGGTGTTAGTCATGATCTCTCCCTTTTCATTCATGATTTTATTAATTTGGATCCTTTCTCTTTTCTTTTGGATAAGTCTGGTCAGAAGTTTATCAATCTTATTAATACTTTCAGAGAACCAAATTCTAGTTTTGTTGATCTGTTATACTGTTCTTCTGGTTTCTACTTCTCTGCTCTAATCTTTATTATTTCTCTTCTCCTGCATGGTTTAGGTTTTATTTGCTGCTCTTTCCCTGGCTTCTTTGGGTGTAAGGCTAACTTGTGCATTTGGGGTTTTTCTACTTTTTTGAGGAAGGCTTGGATGGCTATGTATTTCCCCTATAGGACTGCCTTTGCAGTATCCCACGGTTTTGGACTGATGTGTTTTTATTCTTATTAGTTTCCATGAATTGCTGAAGTTTTTCTTTAATTTCCTGGTAGACCCAATAGGATGTTCTTTAACTTTGAAGTATTTGAATTCTTTCCAAATGTTTTCTTGAGACTGAATTCCAGTTTCAAATCATTGTGGTCTGAGAATTAGCAGAAAATAATCTCAATGTTTAGTATCAGTTGAGACCAGATTTGCAATCCAGTATGTGGTCTATTCTGGAAAAAGTTCCATGTGCACTTGAGAAGAATGAGTATTCTGTTGTTTTAGGGTGGAATATTTTGCATATATCACAAAGTCCATCTAGTCCAAAATGTCTGTCATATAAAACTCTTATTTCTTTGTTGATCTTCTGTTTAGATGATCTGTCCATTGCTGAGAGTGGTCTCCTACTATTGAGGTCTCCTACTATTAATGTATCATTATCAATATAATTCTTTATTTTGGTTAACAGTTGGCTTATGTAGTTGGCTTCTCCCATGTTGGGCACATAGATATTTAGAATTGTTAGATTTTCTTGTTGGATAGACCCTTTAAGAGTAGACTTTAAGAGAGGGGAGAGTTAAGATGGCAGAGAAGTAACAGAATGAGATGATAACAGGTATCAGGAGTTCATCTAGATAGTTATCAAGCCATTCTGAACACCTACAAACTTTTTAAAAGGAGATTGAAGAGAAGGATAGCAATTCTAGAAACAGAAAATTGACCACTTTCTGAAAGGTAGGACATGTAGAGAAGTGAATCCAATCCAGAGCAATGGGAAGATAGACTGCAGGGGGAGGGGATGGCTCCCGGCAAGTGGTGGAGCAACAGATCATAAAATCCAAACATTTAGAGGTCTGCTTCACTCAGGGATATCGCTCCAGATGCTAAGTGGAGGTAAAGCCCTCTAAGGGAGAGTGTGATCCCAGGTCCTGCAGGATCACAGAATGTTTGGGGTGTCTGAGTGTAGCAGAGCTTGCAGGTATCAGAGAAGGGAAGCCAACTACAGAGATGGAGCTAAGGAGTGAGCTCTCAGCTTGGGGTTACCTTAAACTGTGATCCGTGGCACAGTTGGACCACTGGTCTTTGAGGAGGGATCCCACAAATGGGAGATCCAGGGAGACCCACTTTCCTCCAGTGGAAGAGTAGTGTGGCAGGAGTCTGCTGTGTTTGTAAACTCCAAACGTGGCTGTGTGCTTGGTCACAGGCTGGGTGAGTTCAGAGAACCGCCAGAAACCAGGGCGATGGGTATGATTGACAGCTTTTCTCTGAAGGTGCACTGAGGAGTGGGACTCCAAGATCTTGGCTCCTCTGGGCCAGAGATTGGGAGGCCACCATTATCATTCCCATCCTCCAGAGTTCTATGGAGAGTATTCAGGTAACAAAAGTTCCTGAGAATAAACATGAGCAGATTACTTAGCCTGGCCCCTGGCAAGGGCAACACAATTCCACCTCAGACAAAGACATTTGAGAATCAGTACAACAGGCCCCTCCCTCCCCCCAGAAGATCAGCAAGAATACCCAGCCAAGACCAAGTTCACTGATTGAGAATTCCAGAGGAGGGGAAAGCAGAGCATGGAATTAATGGCTTTTTTCCCCAGGATTCTTTAGTCTGGCAAAGTTAAATTTTTAAAATTTTATTTTTTCTTATTCTAATTTTACTAACTTTTCCTCTTTCAACATTTTTAAACTAGTTTATCTTAACAATAGCTTTCTAAAAGAATCTTAAGCCTTCATTATTTTAGTCATATTTTATTCTTCATTGTAGCTAACTTTATTTTTTGTATACATATGGAGTTATTTCTAATAAAAATTTAGTGGATACAATTTCTTCTAATAGATCAAAATATATACTAAATATATCACAGGGCTTTGTTCTACTCTCCAGCCTGAGCAAATTCTCTGCACTTTCTTTTTCTTTCTCTTTCCAACCAGCTTATCAATTCCTCTCTAAATTTTTAAAAAAATTTTCATCTTTACAGTCATATTGCATTCCTTCATCATGTTTACCCTTATTTTTGTGTATATATGTTTCTCTTTCTTTAAATTTTTGGGAGGTAGTTTCTTCTAAAATACCAAAATACATCCAAAATTGAGTGGGTGGCTCTGTTCTATACAAAAGTCTAATATATATATTATATAGTTATATAATATATATCTATAATAATATAATAATATATATTATTATAATACATTATAATATATAATATAATAATAAATTATATATATATATGTGTAAATTTTTTAAATTTATTTTTACTCCCTTTCTCCTCTCCCAATTTGGGGACTCTTCAGATTTGGTTAGCATACATTTTTTCTGGGATCTTTGCCACCCTTTTAGTATTTTATTCCCTTGTTCATATATTCTTATCTGTATAAAATGACAAGGCAGAAAAACTCACCACACACACAAAAAAAGAACAAGAGTCAATACTGAAGGCTAGGGATCTAATCAATATGGACATTGGTAATTTGTCAGATCTAGAGTTCAGAACGATGATTTTCAAGGTGCTAGCTAGGCTCAAAAAAGGGATGCAAGATATTAGAAAAACCATGTCTAGAGAAATAAAAGCCCTTTATGGAGAAATAAAAGAACTAAAATCTAACCAAGTTGAAATAAAAAAAGCTATTAATGAGGTGCAGTAAAATGGAGGCTCTTACTGCTAAGCTAAATGAAGCAGAAGAGAGAATTAGTGATATAAAAGACAAAATGATGGAGAATAAGGAAGCTGAGTAAAAGAGAGACAAACAACTACTGGACCACGGGGGCAGAATTCGAGAGATAAGTGATACTATAAGATGAAACAATATTAGATTATTAACTGGGATTCCAGAAGAAGAAAGAGAGAGAGGGGAAGAAGGTATATTGGAATGAATTATAGTAGAGAATTTCCCTAATATGACAAATGGAACAAGCATTAAAATCCAGGAGGCACAGACAATCCCCTTCAAAATCAATAAAAATAGGTCCACATCCCATCATCTAATAGTAAAACTTATTAGTCTTAGTGACAAAGAGAAAATCTTGAAAGTTCAGGACAAGAAGTTTATAACATACAATGGTAAAAATATTAGATTGGCATCAGACTTATCCACAGAGACGTGGCAGGCCAGAAGGAACTGGCATGATATATTCAGAGCACTAAATGAGAAAAACATGCGGCCAAGAATACTATATCCAGCTAGGCTATCATTGAAAATAGAAGGAGAGATAAAAAGCTTCCAGGACAAACAAAAACTGAAAGAATTTGTAAACATCAGGAAACACTATAGGAAATATTGAAAGGGGTCCTCTAAGCAAAGAGAGAGCCTAAAAGTAGTAGATCAGAAAAGAACAAAGACAATATACAGTAACAGTCACCTTACAGGCAATACAATGGCACTAAATTCATATCTTTCAATAATTACCCTGAATGTTAATGGGCTAAATGCCCCAATCAAAAGACACAGGGTATCAGAATGGGTAAAAAACAAAACAAAACAAAACAACAACAACAAAAACAAAACCCATCAATATGTTGTCTACAAGAAACTTGTTTTAGACCCAAAGACATCTCCAGATTTAAAGTGAGGGGATGGAAAACAATTTACCATGCTAATGGACATCAAAAGAAAGCTGGGTGGCAATTCTTACAACAGATAAATTCGATTTTTAAGCCAAAGACCATAATAGATGAAGAAGGAAACTATATCATACTCAAAGGATCTGTCCAATAAAAAGTTCTAACAATTTTAAATATCTATGCCCCAACATGGGAACAGCCAACTATATAAACCAATTAATAACAAAATCAAAGAAACACATTGACAATAATACAATAATAGTAGGGGACTTTAACATCCCCCTCACTGAAATGGACAGATTATCCAAGCAAAAGATCAACAAGGAAATAAAGGCCTTAAATAATACACTGGACCAGATGGACATCACAGATATATTCAGAACATTCCATCCCAAAGCAACAGAATACATATTTTTCTCTAGTGCTATGGAACATTCTCCAGAATAGATCACATCCTGGTTCATAAATCAGGTCTCAACCAATACCAAAAGATTGGGATCATTCCCTGTGTATTTTAAGACCACAGTGCTCTGAAGCTAGAACTCAATCACAAGAGGGAAGTTGGAAGGAACTTAAATATATGGAGGCTAAAGAGAATTCTACTAAAGAATGAATGAGTCAACCAGGAAATTAAAAAATTCATGGAAATAAATGAAAATGAAAACACAACTGTTCAAAATCTGTGGGATACAGCAAAGGCAGTCCTGAGAGGAAAGTATATAGTGATACAAGCATGTCTCAAGAAATAAGAAAGGCAAGGGAAGCGAGGGCAAAATGAAACATTGGGACTTTGTCAAGATCAAAAGCTTTTACACAGCAAAGGAAACAATAAACAAAACCAAAAGATAACTGACGGAATGGGAGAAGACATATCAGATAAAGGGCTAGTATCTAAAATTTATAAGGAACTTATCAAACTCAACACCCAAAGAATGAACAATCCAATCAAGAAATAGGCAGAGGTCATGAGAAGACATTTCTGCAAAGAAGACATCAAGATGGCCAACAGACACTTCAAAAAGTGCTCGACATCACTGGGCATCAGGGAACTGAATTCAAAACCATAATGAGATACCACCTCACAGCAGTCAGAATGACTAAAATTAACAAATCAGGAAATAACCGATGTTGGTGAGGTTGTGGAGAAAGGGAAACCCTCCTTCACTGTTGGTGGGAATGCAAGCTGGTGCAACCATAGAGTTCCTCAAAAAGTTGAAAATAGAGCTATCCTATGACCCATTATTCACACGATTAGGTATTTACCCTAAAGATACAAATGTAGTGTTCCAAAAAGGCACACACACATGAATGTTTATAGCAGCAATGTCCATAATAGAATTTACAGCAGAAATTTCCACAATGGAAAGAACTAGATATCTATCAACAGATTAATGGATAAAGAAGATGTGGTATATGTATATAATGGACTACTATGCAGCCTTCAAAAGAAATGAAATCTTTCCATTTTCAATGATGTGGATGGAACTAGAAGGTATTATGGTGAGCAAAATAAGTCAATCAGAGAAAGGCAATTATCATATGATCTCTCTGATATGAGGAATTTGAGAGGCAAAATGGGGGTTTGGGGGAGTAGGGAAGGAAAAAATTAAACAAGATGGTATAGGGAGGGAAACAAACCATAAGAGACTCTTGATCTCACAAAACAAACTGAGGGTAGCCAGAGGGTGGAGAAGGTGGTTGGGTTATTGACACTGGGGAGGGTATGTGCTATGATGAGTACTGTGAAGTTTGGAGGCCTGACAATTCACAGACCTGTACCCTTGGGGCAAATAATTCATTATATGTTAATTAAAAAATAAAAAAAGAATAGACTTAAAGAGTAACCAAAAAGTCTCTAACTAAATTCCCTTTAAAATATATAGGGGGAAAAAAAATCCTAAAACAAGAAAGTGAATATCTACAAAGGTAAAACAGAAAACTCAAAATTCTTTGGCCATGATATTTAGAATCTTATCTACTGGTGAATAAAACATTAAAATTAATTCCTCAACATTCAGAAACCAATTTCTCAGCTAATTTTTTAAGCAGTGAATTAAATGCAGTGAGTTTTCAATGGAGTAAGATTTTTTTCACTCCATTGAAATATTTATTTACCCTTTTAACAAATATTCACTGAACATCAACTATGTGCCACACACTTTCTGAGATGCCTAGAATATAGCAATGAACAAAACATGGCCCCTACCTCCATGGAACTTAAATTTTATCCAGGAAGAGGAGATTTTAATATTTCTGTAAATATCTAGTAATAATGTATAAAGGAAACACCAAATTTTTTACCAAATAGTAATTGTAGGATCATTAGTATTATTAAGCATATCTGTTTTCCACCCATTCCATGCACATGAAAGGGTTGTTCTTCCTTTCCCTCCTGATGTTGGCTTGGCCCTGTCAATATCTTAGGTTGAATAAACTTTAAGTGGAAGGACCTCATTCTGAATCTCAGTGAAGATGACATAAATCAAGGTCTCTAAGCTGAATTGTGATCTGATTGTATTGTGAGTGAAAAATAAACCTTTGGTGTTCTTAGTCAAGGTGAGCAACTCTAGCCCATTGGTCAAAAGCAGTTCACAACCTGTTTTTGTAAATAAGATTATGCCTGTTAAATAACATACTGTCTATGGTTGCATTTATGTGACAGTGGCTCATTTGAAGAGTTGTAGCAGAGCAACTATTCAGAGCAACTACTAAGGGTAACTACTGTGGTCTACAAAGTATTAATCATCTGACCCTTTATAGTAAAAATTTGCTGACCCTATTTTAAGTCACTAAGCTTTTGGTATTATCTATTACCTGTACATAATCTAGATTTTATAGGCTGAATTGCATCCCTTACCCCCAGTTCAAACGTTAAAGCCCTAACCCCCAGAACCTCAGAATATGACTGTATTTTGATACAAAGCTTTCAAAGAGGTGACTAAAATAAAATGAGGATTTAGGTTTGGCCCTAATCCAATCTGACTGATGTCCATGGCAGGAGAGAAAATGGGACACACAAAGAGATATTAGGGATGTATGTGCACAAAGAAATTACCTTTTAAGAACACAGCAGGAAGGCAACTATGAAAAAATAAATTTTTGTTGTTTAGCCACAAAATCTGTGATATTTTGTTATGGCGGCCCTAGCAAACTAATATCCTTGTCTATCCTGACGGATGCAGAAATTGGTACCTAAATATCAGGTGATGGTGTAAATAACAACAAAATATGGTGACTATTTAATTTGCTAAATCAGCATATGCTACAGAATATGAAATAATTTCTTAATTACTTAATTCAAATTTAGGCAGTACATTTTATACTATGTTATGATGGTCTTAATCATTTACTAATATAACTATTTAGCTAGCTGGCTAGCTATCACTTATCATCTATCTAGCTAGCTAGCTATCTCTATCTCTATTCTATCTTTACATCTAGCTATAAATTTACTTGACTTTGTTCTCTGTGCATATAATATATGATTTCATTGGTGATTTTTCAAGTTAAAAAATAACGTAACTCACTCTGTTCCAAACAATCAGAATATATTGTATATCTGACAAGCCAAACTGTCGTAAAATAGAGTGTGGTTTTTTTGATAACCCTGCAACTGACAGATAGCAGGATATGTTTGTTAATATCTAGGGACAAAGACTTTTAAATTATGTTTCTTAGTTGTCCTAAAAAGGGTAAAATATACAAAAACTGTTCAATATAGTTGTAGTCATAAATGTTCTTTATCAAGAAAATTCTCTGCATTTTTTCTTTTTTTTTTTTTTCTTGTTTTGTTTTGGCATCCTGTTCTATGAACTTAGTGCCCTTTTGTGTTTTGCAGTTCCAAATAGCTAACTCACATTTCAAGTTTAAGATATAACCCACTGCTCAAGAATCATTGACTATATTGTGTTTTGCCTCAACCCAGTGCATTGGAGTACTCTACACAGGAAAACACATTTACATAAATACATTTATCTTTCATTTCATATCAAAGAAAGTCAATCATATTATTTTGCCCAGAGAATCTATTATTAGAGGAACAATTTTGTCTTTTAGGCCCTACTCATTGATGAACAGGATTTATCTTATTTATAATACTAACATGAAAGGCAAGGCTCTCTGTAGATGAAAGAAGGCCAGTGGTCTCAGCAGAACAATTCAGAAGTGTATGAGCATGAGTTGAAAATGTGACTGGCTTTCCAAAGTCTCTCCAGATGTAAGGATTAGAACAGTGCAAGTGCCAATTGCACTGTGAATTCAAGGAAGCACCAAGCACCACTCCAAAGTGTAGTTTTAGTAATACACATTCATAACTCTCAGTATTTTGCATTGCTAAGATTCTCAATAACAGGTCGGGTTTTCCAGTAGTCATAGAAACATTCTAATAACATGATTTACAGTTTTCACATCATAGCTAGTATTGCCAGGTGTTGCCAATTTAGAAAGGATGAGCCCCACCCCCACTGTGTGGTAGAAATTCTTTGCCTGAACCATTAAGGTAAGTAAAAGTGGTCAGATGATGCTTCCTCTGCTGGGAGCTCCCATGATCTCCAAACTCACTTTTCACCCAAATGACAGGTAATGTTATTTTGGTCAGAGATGTGCTTTACCAAAAGAGAAGTGAAAGCCTCTCAGAATCAGGGTTTAGACTCAATCAAATCAACAAAAGTCATATGGGGGTCACTTTTGTTGTAATTTTGTGTCCTTGACCAGGTTTCATAGTGTAGAAATGAAGAAACTGCTGTCTTTGAGGCAGTGGATCACAGCTCTGTAGGGGCCTATGTTGCCCCTGACCATATTTGTAAAACTTCTTCACATGAGCACCTCTGTACTGACTACTCAGACTACTCCTACATGGCCCTCTCTTCCTCCACAGTTCTAACTGATGTCATAGAGCTTGGCACTTTAGGATTTAAAGCATATTATTGTAGTATTTGTGGCTAAACTGTAGATCCCTTTAGAGCAGAAACAATGCACTGGCCTTTCTGTCTCTCATAGCTCCTATAACCCCAGAGAATGATGAAGCTAGAGATCCTGATGCTGATGATGTGGTGGAGGACACATTAGCAACAGTGGTAACTAACATTTGTTAGCTGTCAAAGCCCATGTTAAGCCCTTTACATGAGTCTTTTTACTTCATCTTCACAGGAAACCTTTGAGGTACAGATGAAGGAACTGAGGCTGAGATCACTGTATTCAGTCACTGTAGGAGTTTGAATAGTGTTTTCCAAAATTTGTGTCCATCTGGACCTCTGAATATGTCTTTATTTGCAAATAGGTTCTTTGCGGATTTAGCTAATTCAGTTGAGATGAAGATACAGGGGAAGGAAAAAATTATTTTCTCTTAACAGTTCTAAATTCTCACTGAAGTCTCTTCCTCTTCTTCCTTCTTCTATTTCTCCCAGTAGCTGTAGTCCTTGGTAAAGTATAGTATAGAGGAATACCAAGGCAAAATAGACTGAGGGCTCAAGATGAGGAGAAACATTCCAGATAAAGGGTTTGGTATGCATCATTCATGGGACTCTCCTATCTTTGCTTACCTCCTAATTCTTACTTGGGTCTTCATTTTGTGTGTAAAACACAGCAAGAACACCCATGCTTCATAGAGTCAGAACCTCCAATCACTTGCCAAATAGCTCATATGGTGAAATGGTGTCAAGTGCCTAGGGCAGTGTTTGTCCACAGGAGGTGCTCAATTGAAATGCAGTAAAGCAAATGGCAGGAGCACTATCCCAATTCTCTTCTTTTTCTTTCACCTTTGGCCCCCTTCACCCCTTTTATATTGTTTATTTATATGTTAACAGGCTACTATAACCATTTTAACAGCTCTCTAGCACACATTTAAGTATTCACGTCCAATATGGATTTATTACTCAAACTATATCCTTGAAGTGTTCATAATCTCATATATGAGGAAATATCATCAAAACAAGTCAAAGTATCTGTGGTGGCTTATTTGAGTAAAGATACCAAGACAGTCCACAACTATGACCTCATGTATATTTCCCCTTCTGCCATACTTGTCAAAAAGAGGCAATATTCTGCAAAAATAATTTAAGAAATGCCTTTAAGAGTTTCCTATAAAGAAGTTTGTTTGAGAGTCAAATAAAAAAAAAGTTTAAGGAAAATTTAGTTAAATGTAAATTTCCATTCATTATTCTGCTCAACACAATTTTTTTTCATTCAAATTAGTTGAGAGCAATGGCTATATGGACTATATGTGACTCATTAAAGTCACAATAATTATTTAAATATAATTTAAAATTTGTCAAAACAACTCAGCAGTATATATACATATATATATTTTCATTTTTTAAGCATGAATAAGCTTTATGATTTATAAATTAAATTCTAACCTTTTTGGAAAAATACAGTAAGGTATGAAATAAAACTTGTCCTGGTTTTAGCACTAGTCCTTGAATATGTTTAGCAGCTTCATAAGTATTTAGTTTTTATAGCATATTTTTTTATATTTTAAAAATCTATGTTTATTTTGGAAATTTTTTACATATTTTAGTATAAGACTAATTTTGAGTCTAAAGTGAATGATAATGATCTCCCTGACCTTTGTCTTTTTTAAAATTTCTTAAAGTTGTCATTGATCTAAAATACATACAATAAATAACAAAAAATAGTCTCTATGTGAGAGTGTGTATATGTGTATATATGTGTATATATGTATATATGCATATGTATGTATATATATACACATGTATTTTTAACCTTGTAATCGCCTTCATCTACTTAAATATATAAAACATAAAATAACTTTGCTATTGAATCTCTACTATGATTATTTTTTTAGCCTTTATTTTGTTTCATTTATAATCTGTAAACTAAGACTGATAAGACTGTCCTTTGTCAAGTAATTATTTATTATTTTCTAAGTAATTTAAAACCTGGCTAATTGGAATATTTCTCAGTAATTCTCATTTAATTACTTCCAAACATGTAAAATATTTCTATTGAAAGTAGTCAAAGGCTCACAAATTATACTGTTTGACTTCAACCTTCAGTTATGTATAATGAGAACTATGGATAAAAATCTAGTTTTAAACTAAAAAATATTCTACACTAAAGAGAAAATATTGGCTCCATATTTCCCTACAAGCTGTTCTGTTCAATATCCCATGGCAAATTTTGTCCCTGCAACAAAAAGATAGATTATTTGTGTCTCATTAACTTTTATGTAAAATTATTCTTTGTTCTCTTGGTTGCTTTCTGTCTAAATTGGAAGGGAGATAACTACAGATTTTTTTATGAGTTTAATTGTCCAGATTTATACATCTACCACTTGTAATTTTAAAAAATGGATATTATGTATATCCATGATATTTTGTAATTACTCTTTGCTCTTTATATTTATTGTATAAATTTTAGAGCAATGGTAATGTCATGGTAATGAATAAAGGAAAAGAAATTCAAAAAAGACAAAAGCTGATGAGATCATTACTACTCTCCATAGACAGAAAATTAATCTTACACTAAAATATAGGTAATGAATTTCCAAAACAAACATAGACTTTTCAAATATATAGGATTTTAAGTAATGCTGTGGCAACTTTCAGAATCGGAGAAAATATTTGTAAATGACACATCTAATAAAGAGTTAGTATCCAAAATCTATAAAGAACTTATCAAACTCAACACCCTAAAAACAAATAATCAGTTAAGAAGTTCAGTTAATGGAGGAGGAGTCAAGAAGTTCTGTTAATGGCAGAGAAGTAGCAGGCTGAGACTACATCAGGTAGCAGGAGATCAGCTAGATAGCTTATCAAACCATTGCGAACACCTACAAATCCAACGGGAAATCGAACAGAAGAAGAGCAACAATTCTAGAAACAGAAAATTGACCAATTTCTGAAAGGTAGGACCTGCAGAGAAGTGAATCCAAAGCGAAGGGAAGATAGACCATGGGGGTAGGGACTGGCTCCTGGCAAGCGGTGGAGCAATGGAGCACAAAATCAGGACCTTAAAAGTCTGCTTCATGGAGGGACAAAGCTCCAGAGGCTAAACCAGGGAGAAGCCCACACGGGGTCAGCTTTTAACCCCAGGTCCATGGGGCCACAGAAGGACCGGGGGTGTCTGAGTGTCGCAGAACTCACAGGTATTAGAGAGGGGAAGCCGGCTACAGCAACAAAGCCAAGGACTGAGCTCTCAACTCGGGCTCACCTTGAACTGGTCACAGGCTGGGGGACCTCGGAGCGCGGCCGGAGGCCATATAGATGGAAGCGACCAGGCGCTTTTCTCTAAGTGTGAGCAATTGAGCACTTTCCTCCCAGCGCAACCAGAGGCCAGGGAGATGGGGGCAGTTGGGCACTTTTCTCTGAGGGTGCACTGAGAAGAAGAACCTCGAGCTCTTGGCTCCTCCAGGCCAGAGATTGGGAGGCCGCCATCTGCATTCCCCTCCTCCAGAACTCTACAGACTAGCGCTCAGGGAACAAAGCTCCCGAAAGCAAACCCGAGCAGATTACTTAGCCAGGCCCCTGGTAAGGGCGGTGCAATTCTGCCTGGAGCAAAGACAATAGAATCACTACAACAGGCCCCTCCCCCAGAAGATCAACAAGAAACCCAGCCAAGATCAACTTCACTCACCAAGGAGAACAGCGGAGTTCCAGAGGAGGAGAAAGCAAATCTTATCTGGACAAAATGGCAAGGTGGAAAAACTCACCCCTCAAAAAAGAGCAAGAAGCAGTACCGAAGCCTGGGGATCTAATCAATACAGACATTGGTAATGTGACAGATCTAGAGTTGAGAATGACGATTCTCAAGGTTCTAGCCAGGCTCAAAAAAGGCATAGATGATATTAGAGAAACCCTCTCCAGAGAGATAAAAGCCCTTTCTGGAGAAATAAAAGAACTAAAATCTAACCAAGTTGAAATTAAAAAAGTTATTAATGAGGTGAAATCAAAAATGGAAGCTCTTACAGCTAGGATAAATGAAGCAGAAGAAAGAATTAGTGACATAGAAGACCAAATGATAGAGAATAAATAAGCTGAGCAAAAGAGAGACAAACAGCGACTGGATCATGAGGAGAGAATTCAAGAGATAAGTGACACCTTAAGACTACACAACATTAGAATAATTGGGATTCCAAGAGAATAAGAAAGAGAGAGGGGAGCAGAAGGTATATTGTAGAGAATTTCCCTAATATGGTAAAGGGAGCAAAGATCAAAATCCAGGAGATGCTAAGAACGCCCCTCAAAATCAATAAAAATAGGTCCACACCTCATCACCTGATAGTAAAATTTACAAGTCTTAGCAAGAAAGAAAATTCTGAAAGCAGCCAGGGAAAAGAAGTCTATAACATACAAGGGTAAAAACATTAGATTGGCAGCAGACCTATCCACAGAGACCTGGCAGGCCAGAAAGAACTGGCATGATATATTCAGAGTACTAAACGAGAAAAACATGCAGCCAAGAATACAATATCCAGTTAGGCTCTCATTGAAAATAGAAGGAGAGATAAAAAGCTTCCAGGACAAACAAAAACTGAAAGAATTTGCAAATACCAAAACCAGCTCTACAGGAAATATTGAAAGGGGTCCTCTAAGCAAAGAGAGAGCCTAAAATTAGTAGATCAGAAAGGAACAGAGACAATAAACTGTAACAGTCACCTTAAAAGCAATACAATGGCACTAAATTCATATATTTCAATAGTTACCCTGAATGTTAATGGGCTAAATGCCCCAATCAAAAGATACAGGGTATCAGAATGGATTAAAAAAAAAAAAAGCATCATTATGCTGCCTACAAGAAACTCATTTTAGACCCGAAGACACCTCCAGATTTAAAGTGAGGGGATGGAAAACAATGTACCATGCTAATGGACATCAGAAGAAAGCTGGGGTGGCAATCCATGTATCAGATCAATTAAATTTTAAGCTAAAGACTATAATAAGAGATGAGGAAGGACACTATATCATACTCAAAGGATCTGTCCAACAGGAAGATCTAACAATATTAAATATCTATGCTCCTAACATGGGAGCAGCCAACTATATAAACCAATTAATAACAAAATCAAAGAAATACATTGACAATAATACAATAATAGTAGGGGACATTCACACTCACCTCACTGAAATGGACAGATCATCTAAGCAAAAGATCAACAGGGCATAAAGGCCTTAAATGATAAACTGGACCAGATGGATATTACAGACATATTCAGAGCAATTCATCACAAAGCAATAGAATACACTTTCTTCTCTAGTGCACTTGGAACATTCTCCAGAATAGATCACATCCTGGGTCATAAATCAGTTCTCAACTGGTATCAAAAGATTGGAATCATTCGCTGCATATTTTCAGACCACAATGCTCTGAAGCTAGAACTCAATCACAAGAGGAAAATTGGAAAGAACCCAAATACATGGAGACTGAATAGCATTCTTCTAAAGAATGAATGGATCAACCAGGAAATTAAAGAAGAAGTGAAAAAATTCATGGAAACAAAAGATAATGAAAACACAACGGTTCAAAATCTGTGGGACACAGCAAAGGCAGTCCTGAGGGGAAAATATATAGAGGTACAAGCCTTTCTCAAGAAACAAGAAAGGTCTCAGGTACACAACCTAACCCTACACCTAAAGGAGCTGGAGGAAGAACAAGAAAGAAACCCTAAACCCAGCAGGAGAAGAGAAATCATAAAGATCAGAGCAGAAATCAATGAAATAGAAACTTAAAAAAAAAATAGAACAAATCAATGAAACTAGGAGCTGGTTCTTTGAAAGAATTCATAAGATTGACAAACCCCTGGCCAGACTTATCAAAAGAAAAGAGAAAGGACCCAAATAAATAAAATCATGAATGAAAGAGGAGAGATCACAACTAACACCAAAGAAATACAAACAATTATAAGAACATACTTTGAGCAACTCTGCACCAACAAATTTGACAATCTGGAAGAAATGGATACATTTCTAGAGATGTATAAACTACTACGACTGAACCAGGAAGAAATAGAAAACTTGAATAGAGCCATAACCAGTAAGGAGATTGAAACAGTCATCAAAAATCTCCAAACAAACAAAAGTCCAGGGCCAGACAGCTTCCCAGGGGAATTCTACCAAACATTTAAAGAAGAACTAATTTTTATTCTCCTGAAACTGTTCCAAAAAATAGAAATGGAAGGAAAACTTGCAAACTCTTTAATGAGGCCAACATCACCTTGATCCCAAAATCAGACAAGGATCGCATCAAACAAGTGAATTACAGACCAACATCCTTGATGAACACACATGCGAAAATTCTCACCAAAATACTGGCCAATAGGATCCAACAGTACATTAAGAGCGTTAGTCATCACGACCAAGTGGGATTTATTCCAGGGCTACAAGGTTGATTCAACATCCACAAATCAATCAATGTGATACTTTAATAAAAGAAAGAAGAACCATATGATACTCTCAATAGATGCTGAAAAAGCATTTGACAAAGTGCAAAGACATGTTGACAAAGAGTTCCTGATTAAAACTCTTCAAAGTGTAGGGAGAGAGGGCACATACATCAATGTTATCAAAGCCATCTATGAAAAACCCACCGCAAATATCATTCTCAGTGGAGAAAAGCTAAAAGCTTTTCCGCTAAGGTCAGGAACATAGCAGGGATGTCCATTATCACCACTGCTGTTCAACATAGTACTAGAAGTCCTAGCCTCAGCAATCAGACAACAAAAAGAAATTAAAGGCATCCAAATCAGCAAAGAAGAAGTCAAACTATCACTCTTTGCAGATGATATGATACTATATGTGGAAAACCCAAAAGACTCCACTCCAAAACTGCTAGAACTTGTATAGGAATTCAGTAACATGTCAGGATATAAAGTCAATGCACAGAAATCAGTTGCATTTCTTTACACCAACAACAAGACAGAAGAAAGAGAAATTAAGGAGTCAGTCCCATTTACAATTGCACCCAAAACCATAAGATACCTAGGAATAAAGCTAACCAAAGAGGCAAAGAATCTATACACAGAAAACTATGACATACTCATGAAAGAAATTGAGGAAGACACAAAGAAATGGAAAAATGTTCCATGTTCATGGATTGGAAGAACAAATATTGTGAAAATATCTATTCTACCTAAAACAATCTGCCCATTTAATGCAATACATATCAAAATCCCATCTATTTTTTTTTTCAAAGAAATAGAACAAAGAATCCTAAAATTTATATGGAACCAGAAAAAAACCTCGAATAGCCAAAGGAATATTGAAAAAGAAAGCCAAAGTCGGTGGCATCACAATTCCGGTCTTCAGGCTCTATTACAAAGGTGTCATCATCAAGACAGTACGGTACTGGCACAAAAACAAACACATAGATGAATGGAACAGAATAGAGAGCCCAGAAATATACCCTCAACTCTACGGTCAACTAATCTTTGACAAATTAGGAAGGAATGTCCAATGGAAAAAAGACAGCCTCTTCAACAAATGGTGCTGGGAAAATTGGACGGCCCCATGCAGAAAAATGAAATTGGACCATTTCTTTACACCACACATAAAAATAGACTCAAAATGGATGAAGGAACTCAATGTGAGAAAGGAATCCATCAAAATCCTTGAGGAGAACACAGGCAGCAACCTCTTCGACCTCAGCCACAGCAACATCTTCCTAGGAACATCACCAAAGAACAGAAGCAAGGGTAAAAATGAACTATTGGGATTTCATCAAGATCAAAAGCTTTTGCACAGCAAAGGAAACAGTTAACAAAACCAAAAGACAACTGACAGAATGGGAGAAGATATTTACAAATGACATATCAGATAAAGGGTAGTATCCAAAATCTATAAAGAACTTAGCAAACTCAACACCCAAAGAACAAATAATCCAATCAAGAAATGGGCAGAGGACATGAACAGATATTTCTGCAAAGAAGACATCCAGATGACCAACAGACACATGAGAAAATGCTCCACGTCACTCAGCCTCAGAGAAATACAAATCAAAACCACAATGAGATACCACCTCACACCAGTCAGAATGGCTAAAATTAACAAGTCAAGAAATGACAGATGCTGGCGAGGATGCAGAGAGAGGGGAACCATCCTACACTGTTGGTGGGAATGCAAACTGGTGCAACCACTCTGGAAAACTGTGTGGAGTTTCCTCAAAAAACTGAAAATAGAGCTACCCTATGACCCAGTGATTGCACTACTAGGTATATATCCTAAAGACACAAACGTGGTGCTCTGAAGGGGCACGTGCACCCGAATGTTTGTAGCAGCAATGTCCACAATAGCCAAACTATGGAAAGAACCTAGATGTCCATCAGCAGATAAATGGATAAAGAAGAAGTGGTGTATATATACACACAATGGAATACTATTCAGCCATCAAAAGAAATGAAATCTTGCCATTTGCAATGACGTGGATAGAACTAGAGTGTACTATGCTTAGTGAAATAAGTCAGTTGGAGAAAGACAACTATCATATGATCCCCCTAATATGAGGAATTGAAGATGCAATGTGGGGGAGTTGGGGGTAAGAAAAGAAAAAAATGAAAGATGGGATTGGGAAGGAGACAAATCATAAAAGACTCAATCTCAAAAAACAGACTGAGGGTTGCTGGGGAGAGGGGGGATGGCAAAGGTTGGTGGGGATATGGACATTGGGGAGGGTATGTATTATGATGAGTGCTGTGAAATGTGTAAACCTGGTGATTCACAGACCTGTACCCCTGGGGATAAAAAGATGTTATATGTTTATTAAAATAAATTAATTTAAAAAATAAGTTCAGTTAAGATATGAGGAGACATTTTTCCAAAGAAGACATACAAATAACTAACAGAGACATGAAAAGATGGTCAACATCACTTATCATCAGGGAAATAAAAGGCAAAACTACTATGAAATATCACCTCACACCTTTCAGAATGGCTAAAATTAACAACACATGAAACAACAGATGTTGATGAGGATGTAGAGGAAAAGGAACACCTTATTCTGTTAGTAGGAATGCAAACTGGTGTGGCCACTCTGGAAAACAGTATGGAGTGTCCTCAAAAAGTTAAAAATAGAACTACCTTATGATCTAGCAATTGCACTACTAGGTGTTTACCCAAAGGATACAAAAGTACTGATTCAAAAGGCACGTACACCCTGATGTTTACAACATCATTATCAACAACAGCCAAAATATGGAAATGGTCCAGATGTCCATTGACTGATGAATGGATAAGGAGGAGTTGAATATATATGGAGACGGAATATTAGCCAGAAAAAGACAAATACCATTTAATTTTGATGAGGGAACAGATGGCTGGCTGAGCACAAAGCAAAAGCTGACACACTGTTACCTTCCCCCAACCCCACCCCTGGGTGTGACTTATTGTGACATTCTTTAGGAATCTCCCAGCTATCTTAATGTTAAAACATTGCTAGAGGGAAAAATGACCTTGACAATGGCTAGGCCTCCAGTACCTTGCAGGTCCTCTTTAGCATATGGAAGTTCTATTGAAACCTCCCTTTTCCTTATCTCCCCCAACCACATGGTGCATAATTTGCCACCCCTCACAATCTGGGGCAACAGCTCTTTCTGCCCATGGATCTTGTCTCTGTGCTTTAATAAACCACCATTTTGCACCAATGATGTCTTAAGAATTCTTTCTTGGTTATCGGTTCCAGATCTCCCCCCACCAAACCTCAGTTATATTCTAAAACTTCATCAATTTCACTCATATGTGTAATTTAAGAAACAAAACAGATGAACATAGAGAAAAAAAAAAGAAAGGCAAAGCATAAAACAGACTCTTAACTGTAAAGAATGGACTGAGGGTTTCTTTAGAAAGGTGGACAGCGATATGAGTTAAGTGGATGATGGGGATTAAGGAAAGTACTTCTTGTGAAGAGCACTGGGTGTTATATGTAAGTGATGAATCACCGAATTCTACTCCTGAAACTAATATTACATTATATGTTAACTAACTAGAATTTAAATAAAAACTTCAAACTATAAAATATAAATAATAAGTAATGAAATAAAATACACAGGATTATGCTATAATCTCTGAATACTTCTGAAACCTCAAAACATATTCAAGGACAGCTATGCTAAAACCAAGACAACTTTCATTTCATATATTACTATCTCTTTCAAGAACAGGCCATTATTTAATTTATAAATCATAAAGCTTATTAATGACTATAAAATGAATAAACTAAAAATATTATTTGTATTAAAATTATAAACATTACTCTACTAAATAATTACCAATGTCTTGGACAGTAGGGAAGTCAGATGAAAGCTTCCCAGGACTTTTTCCTTGAGCCTTATTGAAGACTGTATTTTTAGACAAACCTATAGCAGAATTAAACTCATTTTTCTTAATATCTTGCATTTTTGTTGTTCAGAGAATTCAAGATTATCTGGATGAAAGGTGTGGGACACTAGGTAAGACTGTAACCATCAGTAGAATTACCAAAGGAAACATATACACAAAGAACAAAGAAAATATGTAAATTTCAACAAGAACATAGAAATTGGAGATTAAGCCAATGAGAGAGATAGATATACATAAATAACAAGATACAAGACATAGATACATTCTAATACTCATTCCATTTTATATAACACCTGAATAATACTGTTTATTGAATTAATTCATTAAGCAGAAGGAGCTTTCCTTTTTCCCAATGTATACATTCTGTCTATTTTTCTGGATCCACAAAAATTCAAATATGGTTACAGATGAAAGCATTGTTGATTTAAATTTGTGATTACTAATAGATACATTAATTTAATTAATTAAAAAAAGATAAATGGCATGTCAGAAAGCAAAGTCATCAGATTCAGAAAGATGAAGCTCTCTGCTCAGTAGTTTTGCAAACACTCTGCCCATCATTTTCTTATGTATATAGCAAGAAAAAAATTAATACCTCATTAAGTTGTCATGGAAAAACAAGAAGGGAATCCTCTAGCTATTTTGGGGAATACTGTTTCTATAATTATAAAAATTGAAATATGTCTAATAAACTATTACAATAGTAATAAAAAATTTTCCAATATTTCTCTAATATCAATTCACCAGTTTTTAATAATCTTTTAAAACCTAGAGGAATTGCTGTATGCTACAGAAGTGAGGTAGGTTGAAAGAATATTAGACAGATATTAATTTTTTTCTCTGTTCCATTATCTTAACTTTCAAAAATAGCCTAGAAGGAACATATGGCATATTAAAAAATACAAAAAACAACCCAGAACCAACTTTACAGTGTTAAGAAAAACTATCATTGAAAGACTAAATTAACTAAACCAATACCTATTAAGTTATATATTTAGCATGTCTTAGAATATGCCAAGAGTTGAAACTAACTTCAGATTTCAGCAAGGAATATGCTTTGAAATTCACAGAAATACACACCAAAAAGAAGATCAATGGAGAAATTTGAATGCAGGTGAAATTTTAGACACAAGATTCAGACAATGAGAGTCCAACCTAAACATGACTGCTGTAATGAAGAAAGGAACACCAACAAATATGAGGGATGAAAAAAACCCACACTTAACTATTTAATAGAAGAAAAAACTTAAATGAAAGGAGATACTGCTCAGTTAAAAAGACACATTGCTGTGAGGAAAAATTAGGAGAACTTCACCAACTCTGAGATATAAACTTACTAAAATTTCAGAATAAACAAAGACTTCACCGACAGATTAAAAGGATGCACATCACAGTCAATGGGGAAAAATAAGAAAGAAACTTGTTATCAGGTCTCTCCTAAGCAACACCAGATTTCATGAAATAATAGAGCAATTGTTCTAACTAAGGGCAATTCCCCTCTAGGGATACTAAACAACATCTAAGGACATTTTTTATTGTCACAACTGGGGTGGACGCTACTAGTATCTAGTAGGTAGAGGTCAGGAATATTATCAAATATGTTATATAGTGCAAGACAGTGCCCCCACCCCCACACACATACTCAGTAAAACATTATCCAGAATAAAATGTCAATAGTGCTGAGGTTGAGAAATTATGCAATAAAGTAATGAAAGATAAATTTTTTTGGGGGGGAAAGAATGTAAGCCAAGTATTCTTTACCCAATAAGGCTAAAACTCAAGTCAAATGGCAACGAGAAAATATTTTCCAATATTCCAAACTCAGGAAGTATAGTGTTAGTAAAATCTTGAAAAATCTCCTGAAATATAAAACATAGGAAAATAAAATGTGAATCAAAATTAAAAACTCATAAGTGAAATTTATACAAAACACAGATATTGGGTTGAATCCAATTAAACATAGAGTTAAACATAAGTATACATGTCTAAATAACAATTACTGCTTTCAAACAAAGGATAACATTTTCAAAGATCATAAAAGAATCTGTATACCATGTAAAAAGATAAATTATATGTCAGTGTAAGATACCAAGGTATAAATGTAAAATAATAGAGGTGAATAGCTTCTAAATAAACACAGAGATAATAAACCACAAAGACAGAAATCAGTGTGAACATTTATGCCAAGTAATGGAATAACAAATGTAAAAAAAAACAAAAACAAAAACAAAAAACTACAAGACATAAGAAAGAAAAAAAAATGAACATTTCTAGGTATAATAAGAGACTTCAACTTAATAGTATCAATTTGTGACACATCATATTAAGGGAAAGAATAAGGGATTAAATGATCCGAATAAGAACATTATGTAAGAGAGTTGTTTTTAAGTATACACAAACATATAATCTAAAAAATGATAATATCATCTGATATTCAGATTCCTGTGGAACATATTTATTTTAATTGACTACATATTGCAGGCTATATAATGAAATAATTCCCTAACTACATAAATACTTTGTAGTTTAATATTACAAACCATTATTTGACCATAATACAGTGAAACAAATTATTTTCATTCTATTTTCTATTTAGAACAATTTTACTGATTATAGACTTTAATAGATAACAGAGTTTTTACTATCATTATTTTATAGATATTTTGCATTTTGTTTTCTATTCCCTCTTTGTTTAAAGAGGTTTTTTTTAGTATTGGAACCCAAAGTTTTCCAACAGTATTTTAATAAACAAAGGTGAGCTCTGGGACAACTCTAAGCTGCTTAAAATACTTATATTTGTAGTCCTTGAAGAGTAGGGGCAAAACAGTGAAATAATTTAAAGAAGTAATGACTAAAATTTTTCCAAATGTGATGAAACTACCACCCAAAGATTCAAGAGGTTCAATGAATTCTGAGAACAAAATACACCAAGGAAATGACACCAATGCAATAAAATACATTAAAAGTGGAGATAAAGAGAAATTACTGAAGGGAGCTGGGGAAAAAAGATACAGAGGAACAAAAGCAAGGATTAAATTAGACTTTTAATAAAAACAAATGCAACCAGAGACATAAAGCAACATTCTTAAAGAACTTAGAGGAAATAAAAGTCCAAATACAATTCCATACCCAGAAAAAATATCCTTCAAAATGGAAGTGAAATAAAATGTATTCAGATATACAGAAGCTGAGTAAACTGATCACCAACAGACTGACACTGCAGGAATATTAAAA
This sequence comes from Mustela nigripes, assembly GCF_022355385.1. Lineage (NCBI taxonomy): Eukaryota > Metazoa > Chordata > Mammalia > Carnivora > Mustelidae > Mustela > Mustela nigripes. Next base: position 141,633,486 of record NC_081557.1, on the reverse strand, counting down.
GAAATATTTCAAGTAGAAAAAAAATGACATTAGACTAAAATGGTGAAATGGGAAAATCTCTTAATGTTCAAATGTCTTTAAAATATAATCAATTGTTTAAACCAAAAATAAAAATTATGTATTATAGATTTTAACAAATGTAGAGGCAAAGGATTAAAATCAATGTGACAAATCACAGGAGAAGGGAAACTATTCCAAGGTTCTAATATTATGTGTGAATTGGCATACTATTACCTCAAGGTAGGTTGGTAAGAAAAAGTGTATACCATAAACCCTAAAGAAAACATTTAAAAAATAAATTGTTATAGCAGATAAGCACACAAAGGTGATAAAAACAAACAAACAACAACAACAAAAAATTGGCCAAACTAATCTCCCCCAAGAAAGAGAGAGGACCCAAGTTAATAAAATTATGAATGAAAAGGGAGAGATCATGACTAACACCAGGGAAATAGAAACAATAATCAGAAATTATTATCAACAGTTACAAGCCAATAAGTTAAACAGCCTATGAGGAATGGATGCATTCCTGGAAACCTAAGAACTTCCAAAACTGAATCAGGAAGAAATTGACAACCTGAATAGACCAATATCTAGTAATGAGATTGAGGCCGTGATCAAAAACCACCCCCAAAATAGGAGCCCAGGACCTGATGGATTCCCTGGGGGAATTCTACTAAACATCAAAGAGGAAATAATATCTATTCTCCTGAAGCTGTTTCAAAAAACAGAAACAGGAGGAAAACTTCCAGACTCTTTTCATGAAGCCAGCATTATCCTGATCCCCAAACTAGGCAAAGACCCCACCAGAAAGGAGAGATTCAGACCAATATCTCTGATGAATATGAATCCCAAGATTCTCAGCAAGATCCTAACTAATAGGATCCAACAGTACAATAAAACGATTATCCACCATGACCAGGTGGGATTTATCCCTGGGATGCAAGGGTGGTTCAATATTCACAAATCAATCAATGTGATAGAACAAATCAATAAGAGAAGAGAGAACAACCACATGGTCCTCTCAATTGATGAAGAAATTGCATTTACAAGATAAAGCTTCCATTACTGATTAAAACTCTTCAAAGTATAGGGATAGAGGGAAAATTCCTCAAATGCATAAAATCTGTCTATGAAAAACCCAAAGCGAATATCATCCTCAATGGGGAAAAGGTGACAGCCTTCCCTTTGAGATCAGGAACACAAGTCCTAGAAACAGCAATCAGACAACAAAAAGAGATAAAAGGTATTCGAATTGGCAATGAAGAAGTCAAACAATCTCTCTCTTCACAAATGACATGATACTTTATATGGAAAACCCAAAAGACTCCACCCCCAAACTACTAGAACTCATACAGCAATGTATGAGTAGTGTGGCAGGATACAAAGTCGGTTGCTTTCTTACACACTAATAATGAAAATATAGAAAGGGAAATGAGAGGATCAATTCCATTTACTATAACATTGAGAACCATAAGATACCTGGGAATAAACCTAGCAAAAGAGATAAAGGATGTGTACTCAAGGAACTACTGAATACTCATGAAGGAAATTGAAGAAGACACAAAAAGATAGAGGAGTATTCCATGCCCATGAATCAGAAGAATAAACATTGTTAAAATGTCCATACTGCCTATAGCAATCTACTTTCAATGCCTTCCCAATCAAAATTGCACCAGCATTTTTTAAAGAGCTGGAACAAACAATCCTAAAATCTGTATGGTACCAGAATAGACCTGAATTGCTAAGGAAATGTTGAAAAAGAAAATTAAAACTGGGGGCATCACATTGCATGATTTCAAGTTTTACTACAAAGCTGTTATCACCAAGATAGCATGGTACTGGCACAAAAGCAGGCACATAGCCCAGTGGAATGGAGTAGAGAGCCCAGATATGGACCCTCGACTCTATGGTCAAATAATCTTCGACAAAGAGGGAAAAAATATACAGTGGAAAAAAGTCACTTCAATAAATGGTGCTAGGAAAATTGGACAGCTATGTATAGAAGAATGAAACTTGACCATTCTCTTACACCATATACAAAGATAAACTCAAAATGGATAAAAGACCTCAATGTGAGGCAGGAATCTATCAAAATCCTAGAGGAGAACCCAGGCAGTAACCTCTTTGACATTGGCCACAGCAAGTTCTTTCAAGATATGTCTCCAAAGGCAAAGGAAACAAAAGCAAAAATGAACTTTTGGGACTTCATCAAGTTAAAAAGCTTCTTCACAGCAAAGGAAACAATCAATGAAACAAACAGGCAACCCACAGAATAGGAGAAAATATTCACAAATGACACTACAGGCAAAGGGCTGATATCCAAGATCTATAAAGAGCTCCTCAAACTCAACACACACAAAACAGATAATCACATCAAAAAATGGGCAGCAGACATGAACAGACACTTCTCTAAAGAAGGCATAGAAATGGTAAAGACATATGAAAAAAATGTTCATTATTTTTTTTTTAATTTTATTTATTTATTTGACAGAGAGAGATCACAAGTAGGCCGAGAGGCAGGCAGAGAGAGAGAAAGGCAGAGAGAGAGGAAGGGAAGCAGGCTCCCTGCTGAGCAGAAAGCCTGATGCGGGACTTGATCCCAGGACCCTGGGATTATGACCTGAGCTAAAGGCAGAAGCTTAACCCACTGAGCCACCCAGGTGCCCCTCATCATTATTATCCATCAGAGAGATTCAAATCAAAACCATATTGAGATACCACCTAACACTACTTAGAATGGCCAAATTAACAGAGTAAACAACAAGTGTTGGAGAGGATGTGAAGAAAGGGGAGCCCTCCTACACTATTGGTGGGAATGCAAGTTGGTGCAGCCACTTTGGAAAACAGTGTGGAGATTCCTCAAAAATTTAAAAATAGAGCAACCTTATGGCCCTGCAATTGCATATTTATTTATCCCAAAGATACAGTAGTAGTGAAAAGAAGGGCCACCTGTACCCCAGTATTCATAGCAGCAATGGCCACAGTTACCAAACTGTGGAATCAAGATGCCCTTCAACAGACGAATAGATAAAGAGATTATGGTCCATATATACAATGGAGTATTATGACTCTATCAGTATTATGAATACCCAACTTTTATATCAACATGGAGAGGACTGTAAGAAATTATGCTGAGTGAAATAAGTCTAGCAGGGAGAGTCAAGTATCATATGATTTCACTTACTTGTGGACTATAAGGAATAACACGGAGGACATTGGGAGATGGAGAGGAGAAGTGAGATGGGGGAAATCGGAAGAGGAGAAAAACCATGAGAGACTGTGGACTCTGAGAAACAAACTGAGGGTTTTGGAGGAGAGAGAGGTAGGGGCTTGGATGAGCCTGGTGGTGGATATTACAGAGGGCATGCATTGCATGGAGCACTGGGTGTGGTGCATAAACAATGAATTTTGGAACACTGAAAAGAAATAAAATAAAATAAATAAAGGATATTTATGAAATTCTCCAATCTAAAAGAAGTGGGAAAATGAAATTATGAACAAAAAAACATAAAAGAATGGCATTAATTACAAGAGAGCACAAAAGTAAATTTTGGAGTGATAAAAATATTATATATCTTGACCAAGCTGGTATTTCATGACTATATATATATTTTTAAAATCCAGCAATCTTAGAACTGAACATCTGAAAAGGGTGGATACAAATTATACCTTAATAAATTTGACTTCAAAAGAAAAAGGAATTAAAAAAAGAAAAATAAAGGAAAAGCCAATTTATTTGCAAGGCATATTTGTCTCCTTTTGCATAAAAATCAAAATACATGGGACTGTATAGTATCTAGTCATCTAAGGTTTAGTGCTTTATTTTAAAAATTAGAATTATTTTCTAATTAAAAAAATGACATGGGAGGGTGATAACAATTTGGTAAAAAAATTAGGAATTAAGTAGGAGAACCTTAGTGTCAGTTTCTGGAAAACAAGCATGACAATCCTTTTGCAGCACTTAGAGCAAACCAGAACATCTCCCAGATCAACCACCCTGGGGAAGCAAGCCAACTGAAACTTCACTCATTTACCATAAGTATAGTGAACAAAACCTGGCCGAATGGGATTCTATCAGCGGTGGCATTCCTCATCTGACTCCAAGTCAAGGAATGGTAGAAAAAGAAGCTGAGGGATGAGAGTAAGGTTTGTATGCCACAAGAGAGTAGCAGTACTGCAGAGACAAAGAATGGCAAGAAAGTCAGGGTGAGCTTGCCAAAGAAGGAGAGAATGTGTTTTCTATGCTCATTTTCCACTTCAGTTACAAAATTTGGTGATGATATTAGAATTTCCTTCAAAGACTGAAGACTTGGTAGTTAAAGGCTGAGGAATGTATATGTTCTAAACAATCAGGTGGGAGAAATCCTCAGGAACCAGTGCACTGGGAGACTCCCAAAAGCTCAATGGGTATCTGAGTTGTCCAAGGTCTTCAATAAATAAAAAACACTCTTAAATTTTTTTAATATTTAAATTCAATTAATTAACATATACTGTATTATTACAGGTTTGTGATTCATCATGTACAGGTCTGTGATTCATCAGTATATATAATATGCAGTACTCATTACATCACATGCCCTCCTTAATGTCCATTACCAAGTTACCCCATCCCCTCCCCACCCCAGCAACCCTCAGTTTGTTCCCATGTCTTTTACAGTTTATCTCCCTCTCTGGTTTTGTTTTGTTTCATTTTTTCTTCTCTTCCCCTATGATCCTCTATTTTGTTTCTTTAATTCCACACATCAGCAAGATCAGATGATAATTGTTTTTCTCTGATTGACTTATTTTGATTAGCATAATACCCACCAGTTCAAACCACATCATGGCAAATGGTAAGATTTCAATTTTTTTTTTTTAAGATTTTATTTATTTATTTGACAGAGAAAAAGATCACAAGTAGGCAGAGAGGCAGGCAGAGAGGGGGAAGCAGGCTCCCTGCTGAGCAGAGAGCCTGATGCGGGGCTCCATCCCAGAACCCTGAGATCATGACCTGATGACCTGAGCCGAAGGCAGAGGCTTAACCCACTGGGCCACCCAGGCGCCCTGAGATTTCAATTTTTGATGGCTGCATAATTTTCATATATATATATATATATATATATATATATATATATACACACACACACATATGTATATGTATACCTACATATACATATATTTAATTGTGAGATATATATATATTATATGGGCAAAGAAAGTGTAATATATATATTACACTTTCTTTGCCCATTCATCTGTTGATAGACATCTGAGTTCTTTCCATAGTTTGGCTATTGTGGACATTGCTGCTATAAATATTGGGATGCAGATCACTACATTTGTATCTTTGGGGTAAATACCTAGTAATGCAATTGTTGGGTCATAGGGTAGCTCTGTTTTCAACTTTTTGAAGAATGGCCACACTGTTTTCCAGAGTTACTGCACCACCTAAATTCCCAGAGTGTAAGAGTGTGCCCCTTTCTCTGCATCCTCACCAACATTTGTTTTTTCCTAACTTGTTAATTTTAGCCATTCTGACTAGTGTGGGGTGGTATTTCATTGTGGTTTTGATTTGTATTTTCCTGATGTTGAATGATGTTGAGCATATTTTCATGTGTCTCTTGGCCATTTGTATGTCTTTGGAGCAATGTCTATTCATGAATCCTGCCCATTTCTTGATTTTTATCTTGACAAGGTCCCCAAAGTTCATTTTGCCATTGTTTCCCTTGCCTTTGTTGGTAAGCCTAACAAGAAGTTGCTGCAGCCAAAGTCAAAAGGGTTGTTGCTTATGTTTTCCTCTAGGATTTTGGTGATTTCCTGTCTCACATTTAGGTCTTTCATCTATTTTGAGTCTATTTTTGTGTATTGTATAAAGAAGTAGTCCAGTTTCATTCTTCTGCATGTCGTTGTCCAATTTTCCCAACATCATTTGTTGAAGAGACCTTTTTTTTTTTTTTTTCCCAGTTCTTTCCTGTGTTGTCAAAGATTAGCTGATCACAGAGTTGAGGATCCATTTCTGGGTTCTCTATTCTGTTCCATTGATCTATGTGTTTGTTTTTGTGTCAGTATCATACTCTCTTGATAATTACAGCTTTGTAATACATCTTGAAGTTAGGCATTGTGATGGCACTAGTTTTGGTTTTCTTTTTCAACATTCCTTTAACTATTCAGGGTGTTTTCTGGTTCCATACAAAGTTTAGGATTATTTGTTCCAACTCTGTAAAAAAAAAGTTGATGGTATGTTGGCAGAGTCTTTGATAGGGATTGCATTGAATGTGTAGATTGGCCTAGGTAGCATAGATATTTTAACAATATTTGTTCTTCCAATCCATGAACATGAAATGTTTTTTTCCATTTCTTTGTGTCTTCCTCAATTCCTTTCATAATTTTGCTGAGTACAGATCCTCTACCTTTTTGGTTAGGTTTATTCTTAGGAGTCTTATGGTTTTGGGTACAATTGTAAATGGCATCAACTCTTTAATTTCTCTTTCTTCTGTTTTGTTGTTAGTGTATAGGGTGGCAACTGACTTCTGTGCATTGATTTTATAACCTGCCACTTTGCTGAATTCTGTAACAGCTGTAGCAATTTTATGATAGAATCTTTTGGGTTTTCCACATAGAGTATCATGTCATCTGCAAAATGTGAGAGTTTGACTTCTTCTTTGATGATTTGGATGCCTTTATTTCTTTTTGTTGTCTGATTCCTGAGGCTAAGATTTCTAGTACTATTTTAAGTAGCAGTGGTGATAGTGGACATCCCTGCCCTGTTCCTGACCTTAAGGAAAAACTCTCAGTTTTTGCCCACTGAGAATGGTATTCTCTGTAAGCTTTTCATAGATACCTTTTATGATATTGAGGTATGGTATGTTCCCTCCATCCCTACACTGTGAAGAGTTTACATCAAGAAGTGATGCTATACTTTGTCAAATGTTTTTTTCTGCATCTATTGAGAGGATCATATAGTTCTTGTCTTGTGTTTTATTTATGTAATGTATCATATTGATTGATTTGTTGATGTTGAACCAACCTTGCAGCCAAGGAATAAATCCCACTTGGTCATGGTGAATAATCCTTTTAATGTACTGTTGGATCCTACTGATTAATATTTTGTTGAAAATTTTTGCATCCATGTTCATCAGGTATGTTGCTCTGTAATTCTTTTTGGTGGGGTATTTGGCTTGGGTATCAAGGTAATGCTGGCCTCATAGAAAGAGTTTGTAAGTTTTCCTTTCATCTCAATTTTTGAAACAGCTTCAGAAGAATAGGATTAATTCTTCTTTATATGTTTGGTAGAATTTCTGTGGGAAGTCATCCAGACCTGGTTCTTGTCTGTTGGGAGGCTTTGATTACTGCTTCAAGTTCCTTGAGACTGTTCAAGTTTTCTGTTTTTCCTGTTTCAGTTTTGGTAGTTTATATGTCTCTAGAAATGCATCTATTTCTTCCAAATGCCTATTTTTTTGGCATATAGTTGCTCATCATATGTTCTTATCATTTTGTATTTCCTCAGTGTTGGTTGTAATTGCTTTTCTTTCATTCATGATTTTATTTATTTTGGTCCTTTCTGTTTTCTTTTTGATAAGTCTGGCCAGGGTTTTATCAGTCTTCTTAATTCTTTCAAAGAACTAGCTCCTAGTTTTATTGGTCTTTTCATTCTTTTGGTTTTGATTTCATTGATTTTTGCCCTGATATTTATGATTTCTCTTCTTCTACTGGGTTTAGGATTTCTTTGCTGTTCTTTCTCCAGCTCCTTTAGTGTAGGGCTAGGTTGTGTATTTGAGACCCTTCCTGTTTCTTTTCTTTTTTTTTTAATTCTCATTTTTTATTTTTTTATAAACATATAATGTATTTTTATCCCCAGGTGTACAGATCTGTGAATCGCCAGGTTTACACACTTCACAGCACTCATCATAGCACATACCCTCCCCAATGTCCATAACCCCACCCCTCTCTCCCAATCCCCTCCCCCCAGCAACCTTCTTTTTATTTTGTGAGATTAAGAGTCACTTATGGTTTGTCTCCCTCCCGATCCCATCTTGTTTCATTTATTCTTCTCCTACCCCCCTAACCCCCCCACGTTGCATCTCCACTTCCTCATATCAGGGAGATCATATGATAGTTGTCTTTCTCCAATTGACTTATTTCGCTAAGCATGATACCCTCTAGTTCCATCCACGTCATCGAAAATGGCAAGATATCATTTCTTTCGATGGCTATATAGTATTCCATTGTGAATATATAACACTTCTTTTTATCCGTTCATCTGCTGATGGACATCTAGGTTCTTTCCATAGTTTGGCTATTGTAGACATTGCTGCTATAAACATTCAGGTGCATGTGCCCCTTCAGAGCACCACGTTTGTATCTTTAGGATGTATACCCAGTAGTGCAATCACTGGGCCATAGGGTAGCTCTATTTTCAGTTTTTTGAGGAAACTCCACACAGTTTTCCAGAGTGGTTGCACCGGCTTGCATTCCCAACAGTGTAGGAGGGTTCCCCTCTCTCTGCATCCTCGCCAGCATCTGTCATTTCTTGACTTGTTAATTTTAGCCATTCTGACTGGTATGAGGTAATATCTCATTGTGGTTTTGATTTTGATGCCGAGTGATGTGGAGCACTTTTTCATGTGTCTGTTGGTCATCTGGATGTCTTCTTTGCAGAAATATCTGTTCATGTCCTCTGCCCATTTCTTGATTGGATTATGTGTTCTTTGGGTGTTGAGTTTGCTAAGTTCTTTATAGATTTTGGACACTAGACCTTTATCTAATATGTCGTTTGTAAATATATTCTCCCATTCTGTCAGTTGTCTTTTGGTTTTGTTAACTGTTTCCTTTGCTGTGCAAAAGCTTTTGATCTTGATGAAATCCCAGTAGTTCATTTTTGCCCTTGTTTCCCTTGTTTTTGGCGATGTTCCTAGGAAGACGTTGCTGTGACTGAGGTCAAAGAAGTTGCTGCCTGTGTTCTCCTCAAGGATTTTGATGGATTCCTTTCGCACATTGAGGTCCTTCATCCATTTTGAGTCTATTTTTGTGTGTGGTGTAAGGAAATGGTCCAATTTCATTTTTCTGCATGTGGCCATCCAATTTTCCCAGCACCATTTGTTGAAGAGGCTGTCTTTTTTCCACTGGACATTCTTTCCTGCTTTGTCAAAGATTAGTCGACCATAGAGTTGAGGGTCTAATTCTGGGCTCTCTATTCTGTTCTGTTGATCTATGTGTCTGTTTTTGTGCCAGTACCATACTGTCTTGATGATGACAGCTTTGTAATAGAGCCTGAAGTTCAGAATTGTGATGTCACAAACTTTGGTTTTCTTTTTCAATATTCCTTTGGCTATTCGAGGTCTTTTCTGGTTCCATATAAATTTGAGGATTCTTTGTTCCATTTCTTTGAAAAAAAAAAAGGGGGGGGGATTGCATTAAATGTGTAGATTGCTTTAGGTAGCATAGACATTTTCACAATATTTGTTCTTCCAATCCATGAACACGGAACATTTTTCCATTTCTTTGTTTCTTCCTCAATTTCTTTCATGAGTACTTTATAGTTTTCTGAGTATAGATTCTGTGCCTCTTTGGTTAGGTTTATTCCTAGGTATCTTATAGTTTTGGTTGCAGTTGTAAATGGGATTGACTCCTTAATTTCTCTTTCTTCTGTCTTGTTGTTAGTGTAAAGAAATGCAACTGATTTCTGTGCATTGATTTTATATCCTGACACTTTATTAAATTCCTGTACAAGTTCTAGCAGTTTTGGAGTGAAGTCTTTTGGATTTTCCATATATAGTATCATATCATCTGTGAAGAGTGATAGTTTGACTTCATCTTTGCCGATTTGGATGCCTTCAATTTCCTTTTGTTGTCTGATTGCTGAGGCTAGGACTTCTAGTACTATGTTGAATAGCAGTGGTGATAATGGACATCCCTGCCGTATTCTTGACCTTAGCAGAAAAGCTTTCAGTTTTTCTCCATTGAGATTGATATTTGTGGTGGGTTTTTCATAGATGGCTTGGATAAAATTGAGGTATGTGCCCTCTATCCCTACACTTTGAAGAGTTTTGATCAGGAAGGGATGCTGTACCTTGTCATATGCTTTTTCAGCATCTATTGAGAGTATCATATGGTTCTTCTTCTTTCTTGTATTAATGTGTTGTATCACATTGATTGATTTGCAGATGTTGAACCAACCTTGCAGCTCTGGAATAAATCCCATTTGGTCATGGTGAATAATCCTTTTAATGTACTGTTGAATCTTATTGGCTAGTATTTTGGTAAGAATTTTCACATCTGTGTTCATTAATGATATTGGTCTGTAATTCTCTTTTTTGATGGAATCCTTGTCTGGTTTTGGGATCAAGGTGATGCTGGCCTAATAAAATGAGTTTGGAACTTTTCCTTTCATTAATATTTTTTGGAACAGTTTCAGGAGACTAGGAATTAGCTCTTTAAATGTTTGGTAGAATTCCTCTGGGAAGCCGTCTTGCCCTGGGCTTTTGTTCGTTTGGAGATTTTTGATGACTGATTCAATCTCCTTATTGGTTATGGGTCTGTTCAAATTTTCTATTTCTTCCTGGTTCAGTTATGGTAGTTTATATGTTTCTAGGAATGCATCCATTTCTTCCAGATTGTCGAATTTGTTGGTGCAGAGTTGCTCATAGTATGTTCTTATAATTGTTTGTATTTCTTTGGTGTTAGTTGTGATCTCTCCTCTGTCATTCATGATTTTATTTATTTGGGTCCTTTCTCTTCTTTTGATAAGTCTGGCCAGGGGTTTGTCAATCTTATGAATTCTTTCAAAGAACCAGCTCCTAGTTTCATTGATTTGTTCTATTGTTTTTTTTTTTTATTTTTTAGTTTCAATTTTATTGATTTATGCTGTGATCTTTATGATTTCTCTTCTCCTGCTGGGTTTAGGGTTTCTTTCTTGTTCTTCCTCCAGCTCCTTTAGGTGTAGGGTTAGGTTGTGTATTTGAGACCTTTCTTGTTTCTTGAGAAAGGCTTGTACCGCTATATATTTTCCTCTCAAGAGGTGCTGTTTCGTACAGATTTTGAACTGTTATGTTTTCATTATCTTTTGTTTCCATGATTTTTTCTATTCTTCTTTTTCTATTCTTCTTTCCTGGTTGACCCATTCATTTTTTAGAAGGATGCTGTTTAAAATCCATGTATTTGGGCTCTTTCCAAATTTCCTCTTGTGATTGAGTTCTAGCTTCAGAGCATTGTGGTCTGAAAATATGCAGCGAATGATTCCAATCTTTTGATACCAGTTGAGAACTGATTTATGACCCAGGATGTGATCTATGCTGGAGAATGTTCCAAGTGCACTAGAGAAGAAAGTGTATTCTATTGCTTTGTGATGAATTGCTCTGAATATGTCTGTAATATCCATCTGGTCCAGTTTATCATTTAAGGCCTTTATGTCCTGTTGATCTTTTGCTTGGATGATCTGTCCATTTCAGTGAGGTGAGTGTGAAAGTCCCCTACTATTATTGTATTATTGTCAATATGTTTCTTTGATTTTGTTATTAATTGGTTTATATAGTTGGTGGCTCCCACGTTAGGGACATAGATATTTAAAATTGTTAGATCTTCTTGTTGGACAGACACTTTGAGTATGATATAGTGTCCTTCCTCATCTCTTATTATAGTCTTTGGCTAAAAATCTATTTGATCTGATACAAGGATTGCCACCCCAGCTTTCTTCTAATGTCCATTAGCATGGTACATTGTTTTCCATCCCCTCACTTTAAATCTGGAGGTGTCTTCGGGTCTAAAATGAGTTTCTTGTAGGAAACATACTGATCAGTTTTGTTTTTTAATCCATTCTGATACCCTGTGTCTTTTGATTGGGACATTTAGCCCATTAACATTCAGGGTAACTATTGAAAGATATGAATTTAGTGCCATTGTATTGCCTTAAGGTGACTGTTACTGTATATTGTCTCTGTTCCTTTCTCATCTACTACTTTTAGGCTCTCTCTTCACTTTGAGGACCCCTTTCTATTTCCTGTAGAGCTGGTTTGGTGTTTGAAAATTCTTTCAGTTTTTGTTTGTCCTGGAAGATTTTTTTTTTTAAGATTTTATTTATTTATTTGGCAGACAGAGATTACAAGTAGGCAGAGAGAGAGGAGGAAGCAGCCTCCTCACTGAGCAGAGAGCCCGATGTGGGGCTCAATCCCACCACCCTGGGATCTGACCTGAGCTGAGGGCAGAGGCTTTAACCCAGTAAGCCACCCTGGCACCCCTGTCCTGGAAGGTTTTTATCTCTTGTTCTATTTTCAATGATAGCCAGCTGGATATAGTATTCTTGGCCACATGTTTTTCTTGTTTAGTACTCTGAATATATCATGCCAGTTCTTTCTGGCCTGCCAGGTCTCTGTGGATAAGTCTGCTGCCAATCTAATATTTTTACCATGGTATGTTATAGACTTCTTTTCCTGGGCTGCTTTCAGGATTTTCTCTTTGTCGCTAAGTCTTGTAAATTTTACTATTAGGTGATGGGGTATGGACCTATTCTTGTTGATTTTGAGGGGGGTTCTCTGTACCTCCTGGATTTTGATGCTTGTTCCCTTTGCCCTTAGGGAAATTCTCTACAATAATTCTCTCCAATATACCTTCTGCTCCCCTCTCTCTTTCTTCTTCTCTTGGAATCCCAATTATTCTAATGTTGTTTTTTCTTATGGTGTCACTTACCTCTTGAATTCTCCCCTTGTGGTCCAGTAGCTGTTTGTCCCTCTTTTGCTCAGCTTCTTTATTCTCTGTTATTTGGTCTTCTATATCACTAATTCTTTCTTCTGCCTCATTTATCCTACTACTAAGAGCCTCCGTTTTTGATTGCACTTCAATAATAGCTTTTTTTGATTTCAACTTGGTTAGATTTTAGTTCTTTTATTTTTCCAGAAAGGGCTTTTATCTCTCCATAGAGGGTTTCTTTAATATCTTCCATGCCTTTTTCAAGCCTGCCTAGAACCTTGAGAATCGTCATTGTGAACTCTATATCTGACATATTACCAATGTCTGTATTGATTAGGTCCTTGCCTTCAGTACTGCCTCTTGTTCTTTTTTGTGGTGAGTTTTTCTGCATTATCATTTTGTCCCAATAAGAGTATATGAAGGAGCAAATAAAATACTGAAAGGGTGACAAAGACCCCAGGAAAATGTGCTTTACCCACCTCAGAAGAGACCCCAAATTGTAGGAGGGAGAAAGGGGATAAAAAGAAGTTCAGAAAAAAAAATTAAAAAAAGAAAACAAATAAAGACAAAATATAAAAAAGAAATATATATATATATATATATATATATATATATATTAGATAAACTAGTTAAAAAACGTTAAAAAAGAAAAGGGTAAAAGTTAAAAAAAATTAGCAGGAATAAAAATTAAATTAAAAGAATTAAATTAACTGCAAGTGTAAAGAATCATGGGGAGAAAGCCATGAGTTCCGTGCTTTGCTTTCTCCTCCACTGGAATTCTCCTTGGTAGGTGAACTTTTTCTTGGGTGGATTTCTTGATCTTCTGGGTAGGGGCCTGTTGTAGTGATTCTCAAGTGTCTTTGCCCAAGGCGGATTTGCACCGCCCTTACAAGGGACCAGGCTAAGTAATCTTCTCAGGTTCGCTTTCATGAGCTTTTGTCCCCTGAATGTTTTCCTTAGAGTTCCGGAGGACGGGAATGAAAACGGCAGCTTCCTCATCTCCAGCCTGGAGGAGCCAAGAGCTCGGGGCCCCTCTTCTCAGTGTGCCCTCAGAGAAAAGAGCCCAATCACTCTCGTCTCCCTGGCCTCTGTCCACACTCCAAGCTCATCAAGCCTGAGACTGGTTCAAGGTAACCCTGAGCTGAGAGCTCACTCCTCAGCTCTGTCTCTGTAGCCGGCTTCCCTGGTCTAATATTTGCGAGCTGTGCCACACTCAGACATCCCCAATCCTTCTGTGAGCCTGTGGGACCTAGGACCACTCTGGTCCCATGTGAATTTCACACTGGTTTAGCCTCTGGAGCGATGTCCCTCAGTGGAGCAGACTTTTAAAAGTCCTGATTTTGTGCTCCATTTTTCTGCAGTTTGCTGGGACCTGGCCCCTCCCCCCATGGTCTATCTTCCTTTCACTTTGTATTCACTTCTCCGCCGGTCCTACCTTTCAGAAAGTGGTTGATTGCTGTTCTTCTTCTCTTCCATCTCCTATTGGATTTGTAGGTGTTTGCAATGGTTTGATAAGCTATCTAGCTGATCTCCTGCTACCTGATGTAGTCTCAGCCTGCTACTTCTCTGCCATCTTAACTCCTCCTGCTGAGACCTTTCCTGTTTCTTAAAGGCTTGTGCTATATACTTCCCTCTTAGGACCACCTTTGCTGCATCTGAAAGATTTTGAACAGTTGTGTTTTCATTTTCATTTGTTTCTATGCATTTTTAAAATTCTTCTTTAATTTCCTGGTTGATCCATTCATTCTTTAGTAGGATGCTCTTTAGCTTCCATGTATTTGAGTACTTTTCAACTTTCCTCTTGTGATTGAGTTTCAGTTTCAAAGCACTGTGGTCTAAAAATATGGAGGGAATGATCCCATTCTTTTGGTACCAGTGGAGCCTGATTGGTGATCTATTCCAGAAAATGTTCCATGTGCACTAGAGAAGACTATGTATTCTGTCATTTTATGGAATTATGGAATTATCTGAATATATCTGTGAAGTCCTTCTGGTCCAGTGTTTCATTCAAAGCTGTATTTCCTTGTTGATCTTCTGATTAGATGATCTGTCCATTGCAATGAAGGGGATGTTAAAGTCCTCCATTATTATTGCATTATTATTGGTGTGTATATTTGGTTTTGTTTTCCATTGGCTTATATAAGGGTCATGAATATTTATAATTTTTAGATCTTCATTTTGGATAGACATTTTACTTATGATATCATGTCTTTCCTCTTCTCTTACTACACTCTTTGGTTTAAAATCTAATTTATCTGATATAAGGATTACCACCCAGTTTATTTTATTTTATTTTATTTTTTTATTTCTGTTAGCATGATAACTGGTTTTCTACCCCCTCACTTTAAATCTGGGGGTGTCTTTGAGTCTAAAACGAGTATTTTATGTTTCTACCCTTGTAGGTTACTGACTTCTTGTCCAGAGCTGTTTTAAGGATTTTTCTCTTTTTTTCCGAGATTTGTAAGTTTCATTATTATATGTTGGGGTATTTACTCATTTTTATTGATTTTGAGGGGTTCTTTGTTTCTCTTGGATTTTGATGCTAGTTTCCTTCCTCAAATTAGGGAAGTTCTCCACTATAATCTTCCCCAATATACCTCTGCCTCCTCTTCATCTTCTGGGGTCCCAATTATTTTAATATTGTTTTGCTTTATCAATATCACTTATCTCTCAAATTCTTACCTTATGATCCAGTAGTTTATCTCTCTTTGTCTCAGCTTCTTTATTCTCCAACATTTGGTCTTCTATACTACTAATTCTCTCTCCTGTCTCATTCATCCTTGCAGTTATCCTTGCAATTTTTTATTGTACCTCATTAATATCCTTTTTTATTCAAGTTGGTTAGATTTTAGTACTTTTATTTCTCCAGAAAGGGATTAGCTAGTGTCTTTTGTGCTTTTATTCAAGCCCAGCTAGTTCATTATTTTGAACTCCAAAAACTTCTGACATCTTTCTTATGTCCATACTGATTAAGTCCCTAGTAGTCAGTACTGCCTCTTGTTCTCTTTTCTAAGGTGACTTTTTCCATCTTGTCATTCTGTCCAGAGAAGAACAGATAAACAAGAGAACAGACCAGGCTTAACTGAAACCAGAGATGACTACATGGACAACAGATATACTGATAGTCCTACCTTGGTCATTGAAGAAATAAGCAACAACAACACATAATAATGGAAAACAAAAAATCTTGGGGCTTTGGGGTAGGTATCCTCCATAGAAGGAAAGACAACATAAGACATTCTGGATCAGAAAGAGTACATAGATAGGTATTTTTGGACTACAGAGTTCCCTCCTATCTTGAGCAAAGCAAAATGACCAATTCTGTAACTATCAAACTGGCTGTGAGGGCTAAAGCTGTACAATCAAATGAGATATATTGAGATTAAGATAAATATCACTGGAAAACTGTTAAGACCCCTGAATTAGCAATTGTGTCTGAGACATCCAACTTCCACCATCCCCAGGGAGCCTGTGTCCCCAGCCAAGACTAACAGCAGGACCAAGACAGCAGGTAACCCAGGCCGGCCTCACTCTAGAGTCTGTTGGTGGGTATGGATCTCTTCTAATTGGTCAGAAAATGTTATTCCTTTCCTTTCTAAGAGGAAACTCTCTCACTCAAAATGATCAGTCTAGTTAGAGATACTAACACCTCCTCTGAACTATATTGTCTTTCTATCCCATTAGCAAAAATATTTACTCCTTTCAAATATTTTGGTGTCTACCAATAGGAGTGCCATAACTTTTGTCATTACTGTGTATGGGGTATAAATTTATAGTATCCCAGGAATAGATAGGAAGGAAGGGGTAGGCTTCAGGTCCTACTGAGTACCAGTTTTGGCTTCTAACAAGTGACCAGGATCATGGAAGAAAGTTAATACCATACTTTTAACTTCCTTCCGATTTTAAAATATTGTCATTACCAAGAAAAAAAAAAAAAAAAAGAAGGGAAAAGGAACACAAGGGCAGGGGAGGTGAGAGGAGGGAAGACTAGACAAGAGAGGTATAAAAACTGTTGAGGACTTACTATAAGAAGAAAAAAACAATAAAGATCTCATTCCAATAGCTGAATCATGAATAACCAACTCCCAAACCCCACATTTGAACTAGACCCCGCTTTCTTGATGCTCTGCAGGGTAATATAGAATATTCTGCTGATAGAAGTGTTCCCAGAACTCACCCTTAAGGATGAAAAAATTGTGTGCAGAAATGTAATCAGGCATGGAAAAACCATCTTTGGCAAAGGTAATTGTATTACCTTCCTTCCAACCATGCTTGATGACAATGCACATGACCTTATCTCCAGTGTATAATCTGCTAATCGCTTTGACAGGTTGTTTTGTGATCTTCATGTAGATGCCTCTACATTCCTTACTCTGAACTCAGGGTCTGTTTTTTCATCTATTCTGAAACTTGGGGAAGGAGCTGACATTAATGCAATACGGGTGGAGGGCATGACAATACTTCCATTTGAGAGAGAGTATAACTAGACTCTAACTGGATAAGGTATTTCTGTTCTACTTATTTACTCTGTGCCACATAATCTACATTTGTAGAAGGATAATTAATTGAGTTCTTAATTATATTATCCTACATTTGCTAGAGTCTACTCTTAGAAAAATGAAAAAATAATTCTGCCTTCCTCTCCCCTCTAGAAAGTTCTGGAACTCTCATCTGTGGGATTATCAATAGCTTTTGTATTTTCTGTCTAAATTTATCTTTCTAGGTACCAGTTATACAACCTTGTCAGCATCATGGACAAAACCTGGCAGAATGGGACTCTACCAGTGGTGGCTGTCCTCACCTAACTACAAGTTAAAAAATGATAGAAAAGGAGCTGAGGGATAAAAGACAGAGTTGTAGAAGGAGGACATAGGTTAAAAGAAAGGACCTGCCCAAGTGTGGTAATGTCGGGGACTTGAAAAATAGGATGTTGTAATGGGTTTCATAAGTGACACTCCACTGTGTAAAGGCAGTGAGATCTTTGATTTGACAAACATGTATGCTGAAAAGAACTAAATCAAATATCAAGGTCTTGATGTCTTCAGCAAAAAATTTCATTGCATATATATGGCTTAGAGGCTGTGGAGTCATTTGATTTGGAATGGACCATCTAGGCTTGGACAATGAGCATCCTAAAGGCAGCCATAAGGGACTGAACATTAAAACCTCTTTCCTAAGTATTTATTAAGAGTATACATCCTGCTAAATAGGGAAGTTAGCTCCCATGATATCTAAATTCTTCTCACCATGTGAAATGGTGGCAGGAGCCAGATTTACTTTAAGTGGAAAATGTAATATATTTTTTCTGCTCCTCAGTGATATGAAACAAATTTATGATTTTATTTTTACTATCCTCTTTAATCCTTAACAATCTTCAAAAAAGGCACTGTTCCTACATACTGAGGTTCAGCAAAGTTAATATATGCTTGGTAGATTGACACAATGAAGCTAATGATAGAGAGTATTCTGGTATGTGAATAATCATAAACGAAAGTATTGACTTATATACGTGAGAAGCCTGGGAGCAGAATTAGCTTCAGGCAGCAATGTCAATGCAGAAGCTCAATGGATATGATTAGGAATCAGTTTTGTTTGCATAGTTGGGCTCTCTTTCTTCTGTACTGGATCCATTCTCAGGCTTCAGGTGATGGCTGGATAGCTGCTAACAAATTGAAAGCTACATCCTGACATATTCAAGTGTAGTGTTTTCTTACAATTGGATCATTGGTCTGCCCCTTAAATAGTCATTGTGGTCAACTCGTAAAATTTCAATTTTGGTCAACTCTGAATAGAGATGTGGGAGAAGACAGTTTATAGAAAATGAATGCATGAAAGGTGACAAAACAAACAAACAAACAAACAAACAAAACAGGTGTCCTCTATGGCCCTTTAACATAACTCCTGACTGGGGACCCTGTGAGGGGCCTGAGTAGAGACCATGATAGGTGGCATGAGTAATGGGATAGAAATAAGGGCAAGGTTGTTAGAGGGGGGAAATACCTGGAAGATTTCTGAATTCCTATTGATGAACTATCCAATAAGTTGACTTTTCAATTCCTAGGTCTTTTCATTTTGGATTCCTTTACCTCCATTCCAGGATGGCTATGACCAAAACCTAGACCTTACCACAAGGCACAACTATGCCTTCTGAATAATACAGTGCCATATCCTACCCCCTGACCTCAATCTCCAGCCCTTCTGGCTTATGTCTTCATATGCCAATTCTTCAAACTTGCCAGGGCCTTCAGTGCTCTGATTCGTCATCAGCAAATTTTTGCTGTCATTTCCGCCTCCACATTAGACTTCATGATCCATCACTTAAGTAACATCCTAAATACTCACATTCATTTTACTTTCATCATGCCTGTCTAGCAAAATCTCAACTCCCTGTCTTTTCCAGATCTGCCCTCTGCTTAAATGACTCAGCCCTGGTGGATAAAATCAGACAAATGACTTTACAACTAATAAACGACTACAATAGTTTGAAATGTATTCACTTGTTCATTATTCTAGGTATACTTATTTATTTTTATGTATACTTTTGAGTACCTACTAAGCACTTGTCACTGTGAATCTTACATCCTTTCCTTAGTCAACGCTAACATTTACATCCTCTTCAAAACTATTTCAGATCTTTTCTACTTTCCTTAAACTTTTGTCCTCACACCTATTCAGCAGATGTACTAGATGCCCTAAAAGTAAGCATAAAGAAATGAACACCAAAGACGCTTTTCCTAAATGTTTTGTCACACTGTATATACCACCAAATAAAGAATTGAGTTCCCACAATATCTAAAGCTTCAGATGGGAAACAATCTCTCCCCTTTTTCCCCTCCCACCTTCTCCCTTCTCCTCTCGCTCATCTTTGATCCTCCAAAACTGGGAAATGTTCCTTTAATCTTCTGATTAGTTTTCATACTGTGTAGTAAATCTTGCCATAATTATTCATCTTTCTACTGCTCTATTTCCAG
This sequence comes from Mustela nigripes, assembly GCF_022355385.1. Lineage (NCBI taxonomy): Eukaryota > Metazoa > Chordata > Mammalia > Carnivora > Mustelidae > Mustela > Mustela nigripes. The sequence goes on along the minus strand of NC_081557.1, from coordinate 141,613,852 downwards.
TGTCTTTGGCTAGCACCCAGTGGGCTTCCATACCCTTGGGGAACTGAAGAAACCAAGGGTGGAAGACCAGGGCTGGAGGACCCCATCCATGGCTCCTTGCAGGCAGGACCATGTCAGGGGCAAGGCTGAGCAGTGCCCTCCTCCAGCTCCCTGAAGGAAGTTGTGCAGCCTCACCATAGGGTGGTGAATGTAATCTCATTGCTTCTATGACACAAAAGCTCTTGATTCATCCTCAGAAGTTTTGGTGGCACTTTTTGGGTGCCTTCAGGAAATTTTGGACAACCGTCATGCCAAAGGCTCCACCTTTTCTGTCAGTTGTACAGGGCTTTTGCCTACAGGGTCTCTGAGGGTGGATCCTCAGCCAGAGGCCTCACATCCCCAGGTCCTTTTGATTGGCCATTGATGTACAGGGTCTTCAGAAAGCATCCTCATAGCTGGGCCTCCTGGGGAAGGGAGCTGCTTTCTCTGTGTTTGGGGGTGGTCAGTGGTACTCATTGGCATCACCACCCTCATAACTCCTGTTTACTGCGGCTATACTGGACACCGACTTCCAGGCCTTGGGTAAATCACTGAGCTATCCAAGGTCTGAGCTCTAATGGGACATATGAATACTGACCTGATAGCATCATTGTGAGGAGTGGTTTGAATAAGAAAATGGTTTTTACACCAGTGGAATTAAAGGGCAGTCTTGGGGCCTTTCTGCAATTGCCACATGGACTTGTTGTGTGTCCTTGTCCTGTGAGCACCTTTGAGATGCCAAGTTCCCCAGGAACTGGGCTGCGGGCTTTGCTAGTAGGGTAGAGAATCTGAGACACCTGTCCTCACAAACTCAGGTATTGATGCATTCACAATTTATTGAAAACTTACTATATCAGGTTCTGGGCTGGGTAGGAGCCCTCCAACCCCCACCCACCCTGGTTGAGCAGGATTTCCCCCTTTAGTCAGCACTCTTCTCCTGCAGTCTTCTTAAGTGACTTAAGTGAGTTATACACTCAGATTAGCTATTTCGATGTTTACTTTTTGATTAAGCTTCATACTCCCCAATCCAAATGCTTTAGAACATTCTCCACCTCATTTACCATGTGATTCCATACTTAACAGCTTCAAAATACACCCCTCTGCTGCCAACTTGCTTTTGCTCTTATATTTGCAAGCTCTATTTGTAGCAATGAGTCAAGTAAGAAACATAAAAGCCATCTTTATTTTCTTTCCTCTCAAACTAGTCAGTCATCAAGATTAATTTATTTTACCTACTAAATATTCCAAAACCTGCATTTTATTTCAATCTGATCTACTACCATGGTAGTTCAGAGCTTTATTGTCTCTCAGCAAAACTGTGTAGTAGCCTCCTACCTGATCTCTTACTCCAGTTTTCTATCTCTTAAATCTTTCTCTTTACCAATACCAGAGCAATATTGCTGAAATAAAAGTGACCATGATACTCACTCACTTTCAAACCTCAGTGTCTCTCTATTGCAAACTAAATAAAGTATATGTTTACTAGCATAATACACAGAACTTCCATTAAGTCATATCTCCCACCCTTCCTCTCAGTCTCTCCTTCTCTCTCTACCTTTCTCTCTTTGTTCAGCTTTCTTCTAGAATTTCTCTCTTCTGTGCATTTTTTGCTCCAAAGTAGGGAAAAGACTGGTGTTGCTTCTGAAACCACCATGCTGGTCAGTGCTTCCATGTCTTTGCTCATTGTGTTTTCTCTGTGTGAAATGCCTTTTCCACTATTCTTTCTCTGGATATTTCCTAACTCTTTTTCTAGACGCAGTTCAGGTACTAGTAGTTCCTTCAAGAAACCTACAGATTCCTTAGCCCTGTCTCTTCTAATGAATTAAAGTATTAAATCACTGGAAGAATGATACCAAAACCCATCACTCCCCAAAGCACAGATGACTACATATTGTGGCTAGAGAAGGGGAAAAACATTCTACTCCTAGCAGAGGAACAAGAATCTATCCTGGTCCCAATCACCTACATGTACTCTAAAGCTGGAGGAGAGGAAAGATCTCTGAAAAAACACTACCTTCAAGCCATAGGCACACAGGGCCTGTGTAGGTCTGAGGCTAGACAGGGACAACAGAAAACCCCAATTATCACCTGGCTAGCAGTACTAAAAAGCAATGGGAGTCTATCAGTGGCAGAGGGGCAAGAGTATAGAGATAGATCCTCTCTGAAATGCAGCTGCATAGGGAAGGTCTAAAATTAATGGTTGGCCAACAACATTGTAAACAGCCCTGGTGAAATTCAGTTCTCACCCTCATTATTTACAATTACCTCATAGTAATTGTAGAGGTAATTAAGGTTGGTATTACATTGTGTACATGGGGCAAATACAAAAAACAACTAGCAAGAAGGTAAATTTAACCCTAGCTTATCAATAACTCTATTAAATGTATCATCCAATTAAAAGATGGTGATTATAGTATTGGACCCAACTTTGGATCATACAGTATCTATTAAAAATTATTTTAAATATAAAGACAGATATAAAAGTAAAAGAATGGAAATAGAACAACCATACTAACATACTAACATACTAACTAATTCAAGAGAATCCTGATAATTAAGAAAATATCAAACAAAATAGACTTCAGAACAAGAAAATTACCTGAAAGTGGGACATTTATATTATATGAAGGTGTCATTTACCAACAAGATTACAAGCATCCTAAATGTTTATGCTTCTAACAAGGATTCAAAATACATGAAGCAAGAATGATTAAACCAAAAAGAGAAATATGTAATCTATAATTATAGTTGGAGATTTTTAACACTTTATTCTTAGTGACAGATAGAAAAGAGCAGAAGTGCCCCCAAGATATTCAAGCCATAAACTAGTAATGCCCAGAGCCACAGAACAGAGAGGGGAGATATCCCTAAGAAGAGCTCAACAAAAAAGGGCGGCATCTTTCTGGAGATGAACTCAGACATTCTTTCAAAGACCAGAGATTCTAGGAGGATGGTCAATACCAAAAGATTACAACTGGGAGATTTTATGAGAATCATTATGGTGAGAAACTCACAAAGCTAATGGGGTATCTGGGTATTCTAGGAACTCCAGTGACCAAGGAGTACCTCTCACAACTAAAAGTATTGGTAGCCCAAAATTTGGTTCAACCATACTCTAGAGAACAGTCTGATAGTAAAGCCAGTACATGTTATAATCTCAATAAATGGAGGTCACTGTTTTATTATTATTATTATTATTATTATTATTACTTTGTCAAGTCCTGGGAGAGAAAGAGTATCACATGAAAAGCCTATGAAGACCTTCTGATGAGGGTGTTTCATCAGGGAACTAGGAAACTCCCAGGAGACTCCTTGGGGGGGGGGGTCCTTGGCTTATAGAGACCCCACTGTGTGAACAATGCTGGCCCGCCAAAGTTAAAATGTCAGAATGGCTGACTACAAGATTACTCAGGCATTCAGAAAGCTCTAACACAACCTCTGCTGTGAGGTTAAATCTCCAGCTCTGAAGCAATGGAGTTACAATTCAGAGAAATAGAAGAAGCCTGGGAGAGGGGCCACAAAGAAGTGTGAAGAGACCCCCACCCCTAGAGGTAGTCCCTCCCCCCAGAGCACATTAGGTGGGGGCTCTCTTTCCTATGAGCCTCTATTGCTCTTCCTTGTACCAAAGGTTTTTTGAAACACCCTTATCAGAAGGTCTTCATAGGCTTTTCATGTGACACTCTTTCTCTCCCAGGACTTGACAAAGTAATAATAACAATAATAATAATAATAACAATTAAAAAACAGTGACCTCCATTTATTGAGATTATACCATGTACTGCCTGCCTGGCCTTGAGCAAGTAAGTTTCCTGATCTCTTTTGTTAAGGGAGATATATTATTGGTTACCTAATAGAGTGGTCCTCTGGAATAGAATTCTCCACTTGCATTACCATTACCACTTCTTAGCACACTGTCACCCAAATGGGAGACACTGAGCCATCCTATACTTCTCCCTCATTCTTCTATAATTAGTCAACAAGTTTTGCTTATATTTTTCTGATAAATATTTCTCAAATCTTTCTCTACTCAGGGCCTCATCACCTTTCACAAAAACTGCAATACCTCCTTTCATAAGTGACCCTCCAGCTTTGCCCCTCTTATAACCTTTACCTTTTTTACTACCTGAGGAATCTACCCACAGTACTTCCATGCTTGCAATCTTCCAATGACCCTTCCTAGTGCTTCCCATGTATTATTATATATTTGTGCTAGACTCTGATGTTTATAACAGTAAAAAAAAAAAAAACTTTCTGAAGGTAATGAAAAGACATACATAGGATAATGACAAAATTTAAAAAGTTGTCAGGGCAAATTATTTGCAAAAGCAAGAGAACAACAACTAGAATTATTGAAAAGAGCATATACATTCCATCAATATTCAGTAGCTTTATAAATGTATATTTTCAATGATATGCTATTCTTTTATGGCTATTATCAAAGTTAATAGTGTAAAATACACAAATAACCAAAATATTTTTCTTTGGCATCAAATTTTAGTCAATAATATACACACAAATAAATATTATCTTTTGGCCATATCCATTAACAAAAAGAAATGCAATGTTAATAGATTCTTTAAGACATGCTTTCTCTTCTTTCTATTTAGGAATATCATCCTTAACCACCTTGTGCTTATAAGAAAAATTCAGATGAAAAATAGAGTGAAATTCAACTGCTATCCTTTTGAGAGTCACAAAACCATTAACTTATAACATGAGCATTTTTCTCTCCAATAAGGGATTGGAGTTCTAATTTCATTACTGAAATAGAACTTTCCTATTCCAACTGGCAGGGAAGATATATTACAGGAAAACAGTGAAGTAGTTTCTGTTCTTGCTGCGGCTGTTTAACAGTAACGAGGATGACTATAAAATTGCAAATAAGGTATAAATATTAGATGGGAAATAGTGATGTTACCATAATTCAGATTATCTTTCATTATTTTCAGCTCACTAATTTTTTATAGTGCATGCCTGAAATAGCATTATGCAATCTACAATATACACTAATTGAAAACGTCAGCAGTTAGCATTCTATTTAGTTTAACTTTGAGAGATGTTAATTTTACTTACCACAATCCTTTTGTATCAATACTTTTCTTATAATTTCTTAATAATTCTTAATTATGGGTTCTATTCTTGTTTTGGGAGGGCAGAGGGAAGACACAGATCAAATTAATTCTATCCAAGGAGATACCTAGTCACCTAACTAATAAGTTACACAAATCAAAGACAGAAGTATTTCTAAGGTCATTCAAAACACATGTTTCCTTAGATGAATATCCTTTGCCAGAGTCTCTTTTTATTTATGTCAGATAATTACAATATTACAAAAGTTTCCCCTAGCATGTAGATCCCTTTTGTGTCACACTACAAAACAGAAGAAACAATGCCTTATCAAAAAAAGCAAAAAAAAAAAAAAAAAAGCAGCACATGTTATTTTCCAATCTCCACAAAATATGGGAGAGTCCAACCCATTCCATAATCAAAATGTCAGCCCTTGATCAAATAACCAACAAACTCTGCCTCTGGTCAGGACATATTTTTAGATCCTTAGACTAATATCTTCATGATTCTTCATTTGATCAGTGCTACCTGTGATTGTTCTAAGACCCAATTTCTATTATTATGTCCCCTTATTCTTTGAAATGTTATTCCCTTACCTCCAGCCTTACAGATATTAGCTTTGCACGTATTATGGAGATTGCTGTTTTTTTCCAAGTCTTTGTTTTTATTTACTAATCTTATTGTTTTCATTTGTTCATTTTATTCTTCCTTTTGTTTGGTTTGTTTATTAATCTTATTCTTCCTTTTCCCAACTCATGCATTCTTTTTATTCCTTTTATTAACATCCAGGGTATAAGGGCCACCTTCTCTCCCTGTTCTGCCAAGAAGGAGGTAACCATTATTTGTCCCAGCCTGGGGCTCCCCCTTCTGCTTTCCTATTTGGAGTTACTTGAAATATAAATATGTATATCTAACTATAAATATTTAGAAAAATTTATGGGTTTACAACAGTTGAAGAGAAGTATACCAATGTATTTTCCTTCATGAGGAAGACTATAGGCAAAGGTGTTTCTGAAAACCAAGATGATTAAAGTCCTTTCTTCACTTTCAAAGGTCTAAAATATTCCCTCCTCAGACAACTGTTGTTACCTCACCACTGTGACAACATTCAGGTGTCCTCTTCTGGTAGCTATAAATTCAATATTTTCCCAATTATCTCTTGCTCAAACCAAGCTCTTTGTTAGATTTCAGGCTCAGAAAGGTGGTTTTGTTTGGAAAAAAGACAGAGACCATTTATGTCTTTCATTATGACCCATATTTTACATTATAGAAGGAATAAAGAAACAATGTATCTGACCAAATGGTCTCTACAAAAGATGTATAACCATACTGATCTAACAAGAGAATTGTGGTGGCCAAATCAGAATCAAGGGTGGCAATTCTAGCACCTAGATGGTGTATCAAGCAGGCTAGCCTAGAGTCGCTGTTAGGAAAAATATAAAAACTTTCATATCCTAACTATTGTCCAGAAGTGGCTAAAAGGAAGTAATTCCATTTTGAGGTTAGTTATACTGAGTGACCAAGCTGCCTTATTAAGAAGACAGTAGAGAAGGAAATCTTTTTGAGTCAATTTTTAAGGAGGCTATTCCAATAATTAATAGTATCAGATGAAAGGGAGTATGGAAAGTCCACCAAATACTTTGGTTATCAATTGTGAAATTTCAAATCGTTCAGAAAACTGAACACATGACACAGACTGGTTTTAAGGGCCACAATAGTTAGCCAGATCAGACCAGAAGGGCAATACTATAAGCTAAAAAAAGTTAAAACATAGGTTAGGAACAAATGATAACAAAACGGCTTGTGGATATCAAAGATCCATGTAGTTGAACTGTCAGGAGTGGATGGGGACAATGTCCTGTGCCATGTGACTTCCCTCAAAGAGAAGCAGATCAAATGTTGGCAAGAGTCACAAGTACACATTAAGTAGCAGCCTCTGCATCAGAAGTATGGAGGTTTTTATGTGCCTATTCTATTATGGTTGCAAATATTTTGCCATGTCCAGTATGATGATGGATGTAGATAGCAACAGTGGCAATCTGAGTGATGCAGGCTCAGTCAACACATTGATTCCAGACAGTTTCATCAGAAAATGGGCCCTTGCCATGGGCATTTACACAAGTAATCTAGCTTATCAGCAATTATTACTTGTTTCCTCAGTTCATAGCCCCAACACAGGTACCTTTATTCTACTGGTCTGTATTTTTCTAAGTGGCAGACCAAAACCAGCTAGGACCAGTAAAACCATAATGAGGTTTATTAAGGGGAGAATTAATGAGAACCATGAAATTACTTTCAGTACTGCCCATGACCATTTTTGTTTCTACAGAATCAGCACTATTGCTGAATAGCAGCCCAACCCAGAAGACACCGTCAGCTTCTAGCTTAAACCAACAGTGAAACAGTACCAGACATTTAGCGAAACCACTGTGAATCTGAGACAATAACTTTGTTTCATACAGGAAAGTGGGGTACAAAGTTTCCAGTACAGGGATACCTGCTACTTTTTCATGTAAACTTGATATATGACTGGGGCCGGACTTAACAGCATTCTGGAACATGTCATTGCCATTTGACAAGCAAAACTCTTCTTACCTTATTAGTCATTGAGCTGACAACCTAAAAATGTATTATCAGACCAGAGAGTTATAAAGTCTTCACAGGTCAGGCATTCAGTTTTAGCAAGACCCTAGAAGCAAGGTTATAGCTGAGCATTGTCAGGGAAACAACAGGTCCAAAACTCAAAGAGGCATCTACAGGTGAAAGTTGCTTTTCTTTCCTATAGACTCTAACTAGGAAGACCATCATTCTTTTAGTTTAAAAGCATTATTAGAGTTATAGGGCCCCAAGGGTCCTAGCACTTGTCTCTATCCATTTCTTCTCAGTTGGGAGAATCCAGTTTGGCATTTATGGAACAGGGCAGTAAAATATATAACACTTTATTTCCTACTTTACATCCAGATGTAGAAACAACAACAGTACATTGAATCAGCCCAAAGAACAGTTTTTATAAGTTCACATTACCTTCCCTCCCTACTTCCTGGCCAAATCCCACCAGTTGAATCTAGGGACTCCTTCCTGTCACTGAATTGAATAGGATGGTGCCTTATTATTAATGTGTTGAATAACAGAGCACTCTCATACCCCTGAGATGCCCCTGTATACTTAAATAGGTACATATGGCCCATGGGGATAGGAGACATCAGGTGGTTAAGGGTGAATAACTACTCTTAATTGACTTTCTCTTAGGAGCTGATGTGAAGATAGAGGAGTGAATTGGGGTGGGATATTGACACAGCAATTTTAAGAACACTTTTAAACTGACTGTAAAAGCAGGAGAGATAAGATAACCAACTGACAGAATATGGTACCCAAAAAAGTGTTTATTTTATTTAACATGGAAAGCACATGAGCATGTTTAGAAGATGATACAAAGAGATTTAACAATACAGGATTTATTCCACTATAGTATAATGGTACACTGGGGATTCTGGCATAGACTGGGTTCTAGATTCAAAGAACAAATAAATAACAAATAATCAAATTATCTACAGTGTTATCTATTTTTATGACATCAAAAATATAGTCCCTAGTAGAATTTGATTTGTATTTTTATTTATTGTAAAATAGAAATCTGCAACATGATTTTGACTAACTCGACAGCTGCTTTAAAGTACCCGAAATGAAGTGTGAATTTACATCTACATATTCATTCACCAGAGAAACTGCTAAAAGGAAAAAAGAAGAGAGAGGAAAGGATAGAAAGAAGGAAGAAATGAAGGAAAGATGAGAGGAGGAGAAAAGGGAAGAAAGAGAAGAAGAAATTAGATAATTCTTCTCTCTCTCTGCTTATCACAGGGACCTTACTTCATGCCCTCATTAGGTGTCACGTGGACAATTATCACTTCCTTCTGACAATGCTCACTGCTTCTTATTTTCACATTTTGAAATTCAATCCACATGCTACTTTTTTTTTCACATGCTATTTTTAAAACAGAACTGATCATGCTTTCTTCTACCTTAAATACATGCAATGGACTGTATTAATATTTTGATGAATTTTAAATTTCATAATCCTAGCTAACCTTCCTGGTCTCTCTTTACATACTTCCTTCCTGCATATTACACTTATCAGAAACCATCTGTTGTTTTCCAAATGCTCTTTTAGACTTCTATCCATGCATGTTTGAATCTGTGGGCCCTTTCGCCTTAGAGAACAATCCAAAGAGCTAACTTGAGTATCTCTTACAGAATGAACTCTCCCTTAATATTTTTCTATGCAGTTAACCAGTTCCCTCATTTGCTTTTCTCTCCTCCCTAGGACATTAAATCTTATGAAGGCAGGAATTTGGTTTACTGCTATCTCTCTCATGTGTAGAAGCATTCTTGGCTTAATGCAGATACACAATGCCTTAACACATAGAATCTGGAAAACAGCAAATACTTAATAGTGACTTTTGAATGTTTCTCACTTGTGTACTTCTAATTGTTTTGCTAATGTTAGATGCCTTATTATAATTTCTCATATGGATTCTCCACAAAGACTTCAGTTGTGGCAAGATGACTCATATAGCCTTGAGGACAGCAAAATCTTGCTCATGGATATCCAATAATTTTTATCTCATAACTTAATGCAGAGTTGGCCATCCTTATATGTTCCCGTTTAATAGATCTTCACTTAATTTTTTGACATATATAAATTAGAATTTACCTGTAAATAAAGTAGGTACAGTTCATAAAAGAAACCACAATTTATAAATAAGTAGGTGAGTTACAGATGGCGAAAATAAACTAGAATAATTTAAAATCTTGTATCCCATCCTTCTCTTCCACCTGCATTTCTTTGAGAATGTGCTGCAACAAATATGTAAAAACAAAAAGTAACAAAAATTTGATTATCTAATTTTTTGGATGGCATACATAAAGAAGTAATAGACACTAACTCCTCATCTCTATAGTCCTATATCCAAGATTCTAGAACATAACCATCTTGTAAGCACCAGTTTTTCTCTCTCAGCATGCTCATAGAGAGCAACACATGTGGTTAAAAGTTAAATACCCTTTGATGCCTGAACAAAATTTTATTGAATAAGGTGTTTGCCATAGTTCAGTTCAACTCTCTTCTAATGATTTATTTTAACTTGGCATCAAAAAAAAAATTACCCAATAATAAAGTATTGTTCTTACAATGAGAGCAGTCAGAAAAAATATTTCTAGAAATATTTTATTGTGTGAACCTCAAAATGTTGATATCAACCATTTGTCAAGATCAAATTTTTGTAAGTCTATAAATAGATTACCACATCTTTAAATCTGTGCAAGATGTCAATATGGTTAACCTGCCATAGTTATTCTTAATTTACTTCTAATATTTTAATATTTCCATACATTTTTATTTCAGGTAGTGGGGGGCTCCAGAATTATTATCTGACAAAATGTGATTATGCTGTTTGTAAGAATGTTAACAAGAATGAAAAGATTGTAATAACTTTGACTTATTTTAAATTAATAGACATTTTTTAACACTGTTTCAGGTTTACAAAAAAAAAAGTACTTGACAGTACAAAGACTTCCCTTGTACTCCCTCCCCCTTCCTTGAACTTTTATGACTAACATTTTGTTAATGTTTATTACAAGTGATGAGCCGATTTTAATGCAGTATTGTTAACTAAAGTCTACACTTTATATTAAGTTTCATTCTTGGTGTTGTACCCTCTATGTATTTTTGTAATTATATAATAGCCTGTATCCACAATTACACTATCATACAAAATATTTTCATTGTCCTATAAATCCTCTGTGCTCAATTTATTAATCCTTCCATCTCCCCAAACTTCTGGAATCCACTGATTTCTTTCTTTACTCTCTCCATAGTTTGTCTTTTCCAGAATGACTTTGATTTTTACCAGAGTATGTGAAGGAATTCCCTGAAAATGGACCAAGATCATTCTTAGGTTGATTGCAAATGTTGTTTTTATAAAAGTTAAAATTTGCATATTCAATTTTGCAATTCAATTCAATTTTGCAAATTCAAATTTGCAAAATCAATTGTTCAAATGATCCATTTCTGATTAGAATATTCATATAAGCACCAGAAGTCACCGAGTGTCCAAATAGTTATCAAAAAATTTCTATGTCGAGGGCGTCCTGGTGGCTCAGTCAGTTAAATGTCTGACTCTTGATTTTAGCTCAGTTCATAATCTCAAGTCATGAGACTGATTCTGTAGCTGAGGCACTTGGTGTCACTCCCATCCATAAATTAAAATCCTAATCCCTAATATGATGGTATTTAGGAGGTGGGGCCTTTGGGAAGTGATTAGTTCTTAAGAGTAGAGCTCTCATGAATGGGGATTAGCATCCTTATAAAGAGACACCAGAGAACCCTATCAGTTCTACATACCATGTGAAGATATGAGAAAACAGCAATCTGTGAACCAGGAAGTGAACACTCATCAGACACCAAAGCTGGCAGTGCCTCCATCTTGGACTTCCCAACCTCCAGAACTGTGAGAAATGAATGTGTATTATCTAAGACACCCAATTTATTATGTTTTTCTTATATCAGTTTGAAGGGACTAACAGAAATGGACACTAAGAAGTGAGGTGCTATTACAACACATTTTTAAAAATGTGAAGGAGGCTTTGGGACTGAATAATGAGTCGAGGCTGGAAGAGTTTTGAGGTGCATGCTAGAAAAAACCTAGATTGGGCTAGGGTGGATTTTTAAAGGTGATCCTGGATGATGGCTCAAAAAGAAAAGAGGAGAGTTATAGAGAAAACTTTCCTATTCTTAGAGAATACCTAGGTATTCTCTATATTGATAGAAATATAGGCAATAAAGTCCATTCTGATGAGGTCTCAGATGGAAATGAAGAGCATGTTATGGAAACTTGAAGAAAGGCCATCCTTGTTATAAAGTGGCAAAGAGCTTGGGTAAACCATGTTCATGTGTTAAGTGGAAAATAGAACTTGCAAGTCATGAAAGTGGATAGTTAGCTGAGGAGATTTCTAAGAGAGTGCTGAAGGAGTAGTATACTTCCTCCTGACTACTTACAACAAGATGTGAGAACAATGTCTTTGAGATGGAGTTATTAAGCAAAAAGGAAACAGAAGTTAAAGATTTGGAAAACTCTCAGCCTAACCATTTTGTAAAAAATAAGAATGTGATCAAGGTATGGCCCAGGGACCATTTGACAAGGATATCAGTATGGACATGAACCAAGGACCTGAAACCATAAGTCAGGCATTATCCTTCAAGAAAAGGGAAAAATGACTCCCCAAGGTGAGTCAGCCATCATCAGGCTGCTAATCCCTCCACAGGTCTGGAGTGCAATCATTAAGTGCAGAGTGGTTTCCAAGGGTGGGGCTGCCACTTTGGTTTAGGCATGCCAGAATGCACCTGTCCAGTGCTTGGGGTTGAGGTTCTGCAGAAAGCTGCGGCGTGGGTTGTGCCCAGGGACACTACAGGTGGATCACCTTAGTTTGAGAGAGCCTTGGATGTGCGACTCCAGACTGGGAGACCCCTGGAGTTAAGGCCAACCCCAGTGAGTCCAGAGGCAGAGTATTTAGTCAAAAAAGATTGTTCTTGAATCCTAAGATTAATGTTGTTGGCCCTGTTAGATTTTGGAAGAACTTGGGTCCCGTTATCCCTTTATTCTTTTTTATTTATCCCTTCTGGAATAGAAATGTCTTCCTTATGCCTGATCACTGTATTGAGTAACTTGTTTGGTTTTGCAGGTTCATAGCTGCAGGGAATTTTGTCTCAAAATAATCATCTGTGGTATTCTTCAATTGCAGCCCAAACTGACTAAGACAGTAATGATCCCTAAGATCTCTCGGTTCTGAACTTCAACTCCAGCTACTTCTCAATAATTCCTCAGTCACTATGCTTATTCAAGTCACCATCACCTCACACTAGATTTACTGAAAAATAGCCTTCAAACTGACCTCTTTACAAACACTCTTGCCCTCTCTTCAGTCTTTTCCACAGATTGAGGCATCCTTTAAACAAATGGGGCCGTGGAGCCTGGGTGGCTCCATCAGTTGAATGTCTGAATCTTGATCTCAGCTCAGGTCTTGATTTCACAGTCATGAGTTTGAGCACCATGCTGGCCTCTGAGCTGGGCATGGAGCATCCTTAAAAAAAAATTAAAAAAATTAAAAAACCATATATATATATATATGTGTGTGTGAAGGGATAACGGGACCCAAGTATGTCTAAAAGTATGTTCACACATATATATGTATATAGGACTGTGATATTTTCCATCCCTTAAAATCTTTCATCATCTCCCTCTTACAATGAGGTTAACATATTAACATGGTGTTCACAGTTCTATTTAATCTGACTCTTATATACTGCCTCAGCCTTGTTTGGCACCATTGTTGTGTGCTTCAGCCACAGACCCCTTGTTTTAGTTGATTAAAGCATCATGCTCCTTTGCCACCCATGACATTATGTGTGCTGCTCCCTAAAGTGTACAACAGTCTCCCCTCCCCTTTTCTGGTCCCTCCCCCACCCCATCTGGCTAACACAAAAGAGTGGTTTCAAATATTAATTCAATAGTCATACATTCAGGAAAATAATATTAGAATAGGCGCCACTCACTTGTTATAGAATTTAATAGTATCTTGTTTTTTATTTTATAAACATACTGTAATTATTTGTGTGATTAATTAATTATTTTTTTCTATACTTAAACATTAATTCCATGCACACTGGACCTATATTTGTTTAAAGGTTTGAATCTGAGTTCAAAACAAAACTTTGGGGGCACCTGCATGGCTCAGTCTGTTAAGTGTCTGCTTTTGGCTTAGGTGATGATCCCAGGATCCTGGGAACATGGCCCCACATGGGGTTTTCTGCTCAGCAGGTAGCCTACTTAGCCCTCTCCCTCTGCCTGCTGTTGCTCCTGCTTGTGCTTACTCTTTCTCTTAAGTAAATACATAAAATTAAAAAAAAAAAAGTAGCAAAGTGCTTAGCATAAAGTAGTCAATATGTATTTATAGAGTGAGTGAATGAATGAATAGATATATCTCAGGGTACTGTGCTGGGCATTATATCCTTTCTATATCAATTAATCTATTGTAATGTTAATAATTGGTATTATTAAATGGTAAAGACTGCATGGTGAGTAATAAATCAAATTTTTTTGCTATTATGTAAATACACACGAATGTTGTTAGGAGTGAGTTCCCAGTCCATAGACTATTCTCATTTTAAAAAGCACAGTTGTGATTTACTGGGTATACTGAATCTTCCTCCCACCCTCTGTAACCCCATGTCACACAATTTCAGTGTTGGCGGTATTGATCTAGTTTTAAGTGTCTTGGCTGTACAATGAAAAATATGCTTAAAGCATTAATATTGTCTAGATAAAACCTTTTAAAACACTGATGGAAATAAGGGACACAGAATCTATACTCAGAAAACTATAAAGTACTCATGAAAGAAATTGAGGAAGACACAAAGAAATGGAAAATATGCTCAAATTTTAGATTAAACCCTTAGAAACCCATCTTCTTCAGCTGTATGTGTGTGTTAGATGGTGTTTCTTCCATCTTTCCCTTCTTTATGGACTTCTTGAATCCTGCTGTTTTTCTGATATTCTGTTTCCTTTTTTAATGTATTCTAGTAGTTACACAGCAAACTCCACTTTGGATAAAGGAAGTAGAATAGAAACACAGTTTATTTCACTCATCTCTGTTTCTTTCCCCTGCCTCCACACCATTGAAAAGTCCCCTGCGGCTCTTCTCCCCTCCTGCAGATCAATACTTCTTGTCTTAGTTTAATGAACACTCCTACATTGATCTCTCTCAGGTGCTGTGTTACTTTATGACAAGTTTCTTGGTTACAACTGGCTTTTAGCTAAGTCAGTGGAGCACCCTGCCATTCCCTACACAAAGCGGATTGCTACAATGGGAGCTTTATTCATCACAGGTTAATGTGTGATTTTTCCCCCTCCCTTCAGAAAGGAACAAATAGATTTTTTTCCGATTTAATTTTTTAACTTATCATTCTTTAACTGTATCTTTTGGTTGCATTCCTGAAAGAATTGTAAAAATAGTTAAGAATAGTATGAGAAAATAACACACAGAGGCTGTGGATCTTTAAAGTCTGGAACACTTTTCCAAAAACTGAAAGTTACAATAGGCTTGTTGGTTATTTTTATTGGCTTTATATCTTGTTACCATAGTAGCAAGTCATTTAATAGTCCTTGTACCCAGGAAGATAAACCAGAGGTATCTATCCCTGACACATAATTCCTTTCCAAAGTCAGTGCTCCCATCTGAGTTGTCCTGTGTGGATGACAAGAGAGAAATGAGGAGCACGAGTGAAGGCACAATAAGCCTATGGATGGTCACTCTTGGTCTCCATGTTAAGAAAAGCTTTAATAAATTCTCCTCCTTTTGTGGCTTTTCTTTCTGTTGTTACAGTGTGTCATTGATTGACAGAGTAACTGCCTACTCCTAGGACAGAAGCACATCAATTTCATCTTCTGCCTCATTCACCTGGTCACTTCTTCTTGCTTGGTTTCCCTCTCAAATATTGTAATCCCAAGTAAACATTTTCCCCTTGTTTGCTTAAACTAATTGCTAGCTCCGTTGCCTTTTGTTTGTTTTAAAACTGATTTCTTAGAAGTAGATAATTTTTTTGCATTTATTTATCTATTTATTTAAAAAAAATGAACATCATATCACCACACTCTGGGATACCACCAAAATATGACATATTCATGCATAAATTCTGGAATCTCTGGATTTGCAGCAAAAATAAGGATCAATCTCCAGTTTCAACTAAATGCTCATCAGTACCAGAGAGGCACAAAACTCAATGTCAATATTGACTCTTCATTTTTTTTTTTTTTAGCAATTCCTTTGTCTTTTCAAAAAATATTTGGCACCTTATCATTTCTCATACCTCCCACTACTCTTACTATTATCTTGAATAGTCACCAAGATCCTCCATCTGACTCCTTCCTTGCCTATGAGAAGACAAATTTCTGTACAGCTGTCAGATGGTCCTCCAAAACAGAAGTTGGATCATATCACTTCTTTCCTCAGAGAAAGCTACTAACTCCTCATGTCATTCACAGTGAAAGTCAATATCTGTATGAGAACCAACAAGTTCATACATAGTCTCATAGACTGTTTATTTTAGTCTGTTTGGGCTACCATAACCACATAACACAGACAGGGTGACTTATAAACAACCAAAATTTATTTCTTTCAGTTCTGGAGACTAGAAATATGAGCCCACAGAGCCATTATGGTCAGACGAGGGATCTTCCAGATTGCACTCTGCTGACTTCTTACTGAAACCTCACATGATGGAAGGGGTGAAGGTCTCTGGGGTCTCTTATATAAGAACACTAATCTCATTCACGAGGGTTCCACCTTCACAACCTAATCACTTCCCAAATGCTTCCTATGGACACCATCACTTGGGCATTAGATTTTCAACAGTTAAATTGAGTGACACAAACATTCAGACCATAACACTTTTCATATATTTCTGAGCTGATCTTATCACGTCCTTAACCATTCTATCCACATACACTCTTCAAATATAGTTAACGGGGACACCTGGGTGGCTCAGTGGGTTAAAGCCTCTGCCTTCAGCTTAGGTCATGATCTCAAGGTCCTGGGATCGAGGACCACATTGGGCTCTCTGCTCAGCAGGGAGCCTGCTTCCTCCTCTCTCTCTGCCTGCCTCTCTGCCTACTTGTGATCTCTGTCTGTCAAATAAATAATAAAAAATCTTTAAAAAATATACATATAGTCAACAGAATTTCATTTCAAGATTTTGAGTTTCTGTTTCTTCAGGTTGAAATGCTTTTCCATAAGCTAGTCACAGAGCTCAATTCTTCCCTTTTAGTAAGTCATTATTTGAAAGTCAGCTTATCACTAAGGCCTTCCCTGATGAACCTATTCTAAGTTGTACCCATTTGTGGCTCCACTTTATCATTTCCTATCCCATTTATTTGGTTTATTTTCTTTCTCCTCAATTACAATGTAAGTTCCCTGAAGTCAGAGCTTTTGTCTATTTTCTGTACTCTACATTATTCCATAATCAAAAAAACTGTCCTGCAAATGATACTCAATAAAGTCTATCAAATTAATGAAATGGCATGACTAAATGGGAAATCACTTTGTACATCACAGAGACTAATCCTAACTCTACCATCTGGGGGGCAAAGGATGTGTAGTCAAGTCTCCTAAGAGCCCTCCCAAGAGGATAGTATCCACATGTTGGGGTTTGTGAGTTTGAGGCCATAAACTCTGTGTTGACATTTGGCGGAAAGTAAGAATACCTATCAAAGGGTATACAATTCTATTGCTGGTATCAACTCTTAGGTCCATTCTCTAGTCACTTTTTCATCAGTACTAGATGTTGTCCTTTGTTACTTCATATTTTTTTTTCCCCCACAGTGGACGTGTATCTTTATTATCCTACTGTAAAATGGAAAGCTAAATGTCGAAATCAAGTTAATATACAATTTCCACAGATGGTGGGTAGAGGAGGTACAAAGAAATATTTGCTATGAAAATGTCAAAAAATTTCTTTCTAAATTTTACCTTGACCTCCAACTAAAGAAAAGCATTGCACTTCTGGTTATATATTTACTACTCATTTCCCTTTTCATTTGATAGGATGTCACCAAGTAAAGTTACTTACCTGGAGAGGTGGGGGATGGCTGCTCTGAAACATTTCTTTACATCTTTTTCAGTTTGCGATGCTCTTTATATTAACTTAATTAGCGAGAGAGAAAGAGAGAGAATGCACACTGTAAGGTTTTACAGGTGAGATAAACATGACACCAGGGGAGATAGGCACAAGGCAAGATTATTAAAGGCACTCTCAGACGAGGTTCCACGACTCAGGAAAGGGGAGTTGGGGAAGTTGTGTGCGGGAGGGGTCGAGTGGGTCTTTTATCTGGGTTAAGACAGGGCATAGGTTCACAGCCATAGAAGGTAAGGTATTCGGGGCATGGGTTCACAAGCATATTTGGTAAGGTATTTGGTGATTGGAGGGTAGGGGGAGTCCTGATGTTCCCGTTTCCTGCATAGTTATCAGGTTATTTATGGTGACGTGTCCTTGGCATGCGTCCGTCCGGCGGGAGAGTCATGGGTTAAGGAAGAGGGCAGCCTGGAAGATGACCGCCTGGCAGCCATTTTTATTGCTCTTCCTGCGTTCCTGGAGCTGCCAACCCAACAAATGCTAATCTAAAACCATTTAGGTAATAGAAGATATACTCCTATGCAGTTCTGACACCTACAAACAATGGCAACTGTGGGAAGCTACTATCATCTTCTTGTACCTCATTTTTTCTCTTCCCAAGATGGACATAATAATACTACCTTGCAGGCCTGGCAAGGGTAAATATAAATGAGAAATATAAATGTAAGTATAAATGTGAAATCCTTGGCATACTGCTTTGCTTAAAATGTCTTAAATGTTTTAGAATTCTGATATGTCCTCATTCATTTTTCAAGCACATATTGAGTATTAACTATGTCTGTTGTTTTCATCCAGGCATTCAAGATGCAAAGATGATTTAGACATAGCCCTGGATATCTGTTTTACTGTGTATATTTCAGATTTATTTTTCATTCAGTACATGTCTGAAATGCCCTCTCCTTAACACTCCTGGATTTTTTTTATTAGTGAATCTAAAATCTTTTTTGGAAGGTGGCATGTTGCAATTGATAATCATAAAGTAATTATATATTCAGATTTAACACATAAGTCACTTTAGAAAATAGCCAATTTCTGTAAAGTAACTGAGTACTTAAGGAAAAAAAAAAAACTTTTTTTGTACCCTCAAAAATGTCTTTGCTTCTTTCTCAGCTGAATTGAAATACATCTTCTTATAATTTAGTTTCCTCCTCCACTGCTCATAAATGATTATACACATACTGGAGATTTTTTTCTCCCTGACAATTCATTATAGTGAATGGCACATGCAATATCCCATCCGTCTTTCTAAAGGCACATCAATATTGGCCTACTTTGATTGAACTATCTAGACCAGCAATTCATTAACCTGTAACACACTAGGCCTGTTGTTTTTATTATTACTCCCTTAATGCTTCCCTGTTATTCAGAGATAACATGAAGTTTCTAGTTCTCTACTTGAACATTTAGCTTTATAAAATACAATTATTTTCTCTCTTATTTAAGTGCTAGACCAAGGCCTCTAGATACAGGACTATAAGTAAGAAAATCTGTCAGTCATTATATGATGCTGAATAAAAATGAATCTTCTCATAGACTTTTCCTTTATTTCTTAATGCATTTTCCTCTGTCTTCCTCTACATTTTTAATTATTTTCCTTCTTTCTATCTCTTATATTTAATTACGTTGTGGGTTGAAATGGAAATCAAGAGATTATTTTCTTCCTCATCTCCTTGGTAATTAATAGCCTTTTTTATTTTTGGTGGTTACAAGTGACAGTGGAATAAATCATTAAATGTCACTTGGTACAGGGGATAGACTTGTGAATTGTCACATAATCTGATATTTCTAAATACAATTGGGTACCGCTTTATTCTTATTGTCTTTCTTTCTGTGATATCAAAATTACTTCTGATATAAATATCAGTCAACAATAATGCCATTCTTTCTTGAGAGTTGATATCTTAACGGACAGGAGAAAAGATAAGCAGACAGCTATTATGTCAAGTGATAAACTTGACTTCTTCACACAAGCTACTGAAACATCTTTGAGTGGGACATGATGAGTTGAACATATGAGGTTAGTTCAGGAGAGAGATTTAAAATAGAGAGGTAGATTTGAATTCAGTAGTATATTGGCTGTAGGTGAAGCTATGAGGCTGGTTTGCTATTCAAGAAACATCTAGTTAGAAAGAAGAGATACAGTCTAAGACAGACCATGGAGGAACAAAAAGAAATTTAAGGGAATATGTACAGAGAAAATCTAAAAATCCCCTGAGAAAGAACAAGCAGATAGGAAGAGAGAGAAACGATGCCTTAAAAGTCAAAAGGAGGTGTCAGAAAGCTACTGGTCAATGATATTAAATATTTTATAAAGGTCAAGTTAAAAAATCAAAGAAGTTCTGCTTAATTGACATGGTTATTTGCCTTTAGAAAGGAAGATATGATATTTAAAAAGCAATAGGATATAAGTGTCATAAAAATGTTCCTCTTTATGCAGTAGGAAAGTAAAAATGTCTCCTTCAACTTTGTTACAATTATCTGTGGAGTACTCATTTATATTCTGAAACCAGTATTGACCTAAAGTGTAGTAAAGATACTTATAGAAGGAAAAAATAAAAACAAAAACGAACAAACAAAAAACTAAGGCAGTTCATTGCAAGTAGAAATAATAGAGAGTTGAATTTTAATTGGTAACTCCTTTGAAAATAAATAATTCTTTTGACTAAATCTATCTGGATAAGAAGAGTGTAGGGATAGTTTTAGTCCCCTCAGAGCTGAATTGTTGGTAATAGAAAATGAAAAAGAGGTGTGGCAATGTGATTTTGTGTACCAGGCTCTGGTCTCATTTCAGAGCTTGGCTGCATTTGATCCCAAACTCTCCGGTGAGAAGTAACCCTTAGAGTGTCACCATCTCTGCTGGCTTTGACAGAATTATATAAGAAGAACTTTGCCTCCTTTCTTAATATAAATGAAGTAAAATCATTCCTGTTTAAGAATGCATCTCTTTATCTTCTATATTATATTCCTTGCTTCTGGTCTCCATTTCTGAATGCAATTTTTAAGCAAGGGTGACATTAGGATAGTAAAATCAAAGAGAGTTGTCTGTTCTCCTAATTTAGAAGAAACCCTTGAGAAAATCCCAAAGGTCTCAAACTGATAAAATGGATATATAACTAGGGCATATGAATAGAGTTCAGGATATTATTGTTTCCA
This sequence comes from Mustela nigripes, assembly GCF_022355385.1. NCBI lineage: Eukaryota > Metazoa > Chordata > Mammalia > Carnivora > Mustelidae > Mustela > Mustela nigripes. The sequence goes on along the minus strand of NC_081557.1, from coordinate 141,592,872 downwards.
TTTATCTGAGCAGATGGTTCAAGTTAGAAAAGATGTCATTTTTTTAAATAATTTTTTATTTTTTATAAACATATATTTTTATCCCCAGGGGTACAGGTCTGTGAATCACCAGGTTT
>NC_081557.1:141592379-141592656 GCF_022355385.1 Mustela nigripes | reverse complement strand
ACCCCCTCCCCCCAGCAACCCTCAGTTTGTTTTGTGAGATTAAGAAGAGTCACTTATGGTTTGTCTCCCTCCCAATCCCATCTTGTTTCAGAAAAGATGTCATTTTTTTTTGTTTTTAATTTTTTATTTTTTGTTTACATATATTTTTATCCCCAGGGGTACAGGTCTGTGAATCACCAGGTTTACACACTTCACAGCACTCACCAAAGCACATCCCCTCCCCAATGTCCATAATCCCACCCCCTTCTCCCAAACCCCCTCCCCCCCAGCAACCCTC
>NC_081557.1:141565818-141587379 GCF_022355385.1 Mustela nigripes | reverse complement strand
GTTTGCTAAGTTCTTTATAGATTCTGGACACTAGTCCTTTATCTGATATAAAGAACTTAGCAAACTCAACACCCAAAGAACAAATAATCCAATCAAGAAATGGGCAGAGGACATGAACAGACATTTCTGCAAAGAAGACATCCGGTGATGGTTATTAAGGAGGGTATGGATTACGTGGAGCACTGGGTGTTATATGTAAACAATGAATCATGGAACACTACATCAAAATTAATGATGTACTGTATGGTGACTAACATCACACAATAAAAAAATAAAAAGAATAAAATTTAGGCAATAGTTTTGTTCTCTATTTTGCTTTGCTGGTGTTTTAATGTTTTGAGGAAAATTTTCATTTTATTACATATACCAAATAAAAATTCTGGAATTTATTTAAAATAAATACATCAATTTTCTTATAGAAAAATCTGAATATTAATATAATTCAAGTATTTGTGTTCACAGAATTATGTGGTAATAATAATAAGAAGAACAGCAGTAATAGTAAAAGATAAAACATCAAGGGGATTTGATTCTTTCCTCCAACATTTACAGATAGCCATGTGATTGTTGTGAATTTCATAAATGAAGGATAGCAATTTCATATATGAAGATAACACCTACTAGGTAGAATGAAGGTTGTGGATGTTAAACATGATAATGAATGAACCTGTTACAGTACCAGAGTAAGGTCATATGACTAATTCATCTTGTACATCAATCCTTATATTTCATTTTAGATATACTAATTCTTTTGTGTACAGAACATTTCCCCAATGGCCATCATATTTTGCAGTTGGAGTTTTGGCAGATTAGGTGGTGACCTGGTGATGTGATTCTGGATTCTTAGATTCTTAAGAGAAAATAGTCAACACTTCTTTCTTTTTATTTTTTCCAATATTGTCAGAATGAGAGGAACTGAAAATCAAATGTTCTGTGCTACAGTGAGAGGCAGAGTATAGTAATCATTCACAACTATATCTTTCCTCAAAGGCAGTGAACAATCTGACAAAGATAGTAGATTTTGTAAAATAAACCTTCATTCCACTCTTGTAGAATATGCTTACATAGCATAGGATATGCTTACCAAGTTTTCAGGAAGAACAAAAGTGATAGGCTTGTAATTAAAGTCAAAATAAGCATTTGGAATGTATTAAAAGAATGGAGATATAAGATGAATCCTGTGATCTAAAATTTTAAAAGACTGAATATAATTTGCTTCCTGAAGTTCTTAAAAATAAATTATACAAGTACCACCTGACTCAGAAGCAATATGGATGATAACGATTTAGGAAATACGTCAGTTTCTGATCATGTTCCAACAAACTACCATAAACTTAGTATTTTAAAACAACACAGATTGTTATTTTTACAGTTCTAGAGATTAGTCAAAAAATTTGTCTTATCAAGGATAAAATCAAGGTAGCAGCTTGGCTGTATTCCTTCTGGTTACTCTGCGGCAGGTGGGGACGGGGAATCACATCTTTCCTTTTATAGCTCCTATGAGCTGTCTACATTTCTTGGCAGTTGGCTCTCTTCCAGCAACACTATAACCCTGACTTTTACCTTTAATATAACATCTTCTTCTCTGACTCTGTTCCTATGCCTCCTTCTAGTAAGGACACTGTAATTATATTGAGTCCACCCAGATCATATGGGGTACTCTCCTCATCTCAAATTCTTTAATTTAATCACACTGCAGTCTCTTTACCATGCAAATTAACAAATTCACAGGTTCTGGGGATTAGGGTGTAACATCTTTAGAGAAAGGATATTATTCTGCCTACCACAGGTGTTTTAGGTGGAATAAGTGCCATACAAAACAGCCATGTAATTGAGACTGAGTAAAGTTAATATGACATTAATATTCACGGGTAGAAATATAGCAGTTGCTAATGGAGGAAATAGTCCAGTTCAGCATTACACTTAAAGTTAGAGAAGACCTGGACTGAAATGATAAGTAAACTTAAAACAGATGTATGACAGCTTAAATTTGAAAAGGTGTATATAAAAATATTTGTAAGGATGTCCATCATATGAAGGAAGGGTTTAGCATTGTTCTTTTAGGCTTGAAGAGCTAGAAACAGCACTAGTAAGCAGAAGTTGTAGTGTAGCAAACCCTTGAGTCACCATGAAGGTGAACAACATATTTCCTTCCCCAGATGTTTTCCTTCTCTAGATGTCTTCAAGCTGGGATCTTATCTAACCCTTTATGGGCATGTGGTGATGGACATTAAGGCATCAGAGAAGTCAGATTAAATTACACAGTTTTTAAAGTTAATTCAAAAACCTTGATTTTATATTATTCTTTGATGTTAATGTCTTATAACTTATATTTAGGGCAGAATCATTCTTAAGTTTATTATTATTAATTTTTTTCCATCTGTCAAGTAAGAACTGGTTTATATAAGTCAATATTGATCTCAAGAGGTATTCAATCAGGTGGTGAGTTCTATCAGAAATAGAGCCAAACTATCACTATAAAAAGCTCATACATCATGAACAAAGAATTTATATTTAAATGACAAAATGTAGGGTAAAGATTCACACTTTGAAAAAGCTATGCAAATAATAGAGGAAGACTGCTTTAATATAGTTGTAGCACAGAAGAAAATAGGAAGAAAGAACAAATACCCAACTTTTATAGCAACATGGATGGGACTGGAAGAGATTATGCTGAGTGAAATAAGTCAAGCAGAAAGTCTATTATCATATGGTTTCACTTGTTTGTGGAGCATAACAAAAAGCATGGAGGACATGGGGAGTTAGAGAGAAAGGGGTTGGGGTAAATTGGAAGGGGAGGTGAACCATGAGAGACTATGGACTCTGAAAAACAATCTAAGGGGTTTGAAGTGGCGGGGGGGTTGGGAGGTCGGGGTACCAGGTGGTGGGTATTATAGAGGGCACGGATTGCATGGAGCACTGGGTGTGGTGAAAAAATAATGATACTGTTATGCTGAAAATAAATAAATGAAAAAAAAATAGGAAGAAATTTCTAAGTACATAGGAAGGTCTCAGTAAATGAGAATTACACCTGTTCACCTTTGTAAAACTGTTGCAAATACTCTGTATAAAATGTTATTAATCCAATAAGAGAAGGAAGCACAGATGGCATCATCTAAATTTATATATAAAGTAGCATAATTAGAGATTATTTTCTTTGAAGGACATCAACAAAATAATTGTGTCCTTTCAATTATATAATTGAATTTTGATAAACAAGATGAATTCTCTACCCAAACTACAAAATTTGATATGCTGAGGAATCTCTCTCTTTGCCACTGTTATCATTTTATCAAAGCAGAATTTAAAAATCAATGGTAAACCTCAAACCCTGAATGTAGCAAAGGGACATAAAGAAAAAAAGAAAGAAAAGATATGTTTTTGAAGGTTTTTTTTTCATATAAAATTTACTTTGATAATAGTAAGGAAAAAGTCAATAATTGAATATCTTTAATTCGTTAGTAAAATAAAGATAAGATGTTCTGAGTTCAATAAAAAATAGTTAAACAAAACAAGGTGAAAACTTATAGAAGATGAAATTTGCTATGTTTTTTATAAAATATATTTTGTTTTGGGTATAAAATTGACTTTGGACGTTTTAAGGCACAAAGAGTTTGAAAGAATTAGCTATACATATTGGGAAGAGGGAAGTTATCCAAAAGATCAATTAAATAAACAGAAGAAAATAGGATAAATAAATGGATAAAATTGTCAAATAGTTAAAAGGCAAAAAGAACATAATTTAAATATTATATTTTGTTCATATCTAAGTCATTTTTATCCAATAGAAAATTAAAATATCACTTCAAATATTCTTTAGATGGGGCTCCTGGGTGGCTCAGTCAGTTAAGTGTCTGCCTTCCACTCAGGTCATGATCCTGTGACTCTAGGATTGAGCCCTGCATTGGGCTCCTTGCTTAGGAGGGAGCCTGCTTCCCCCTCTCCTCTGCCTGCTGCTGCCCCTGCTTGTGCTCTTTCTCTCTCTTTCTCTCAGTTAAATAAATAAGGAAAACATTAACAAGAAAAAGGTGATATCTTTAGAAAAAAAACGTTCTTTTAGAAAGCAGTCCAAATCACAGTGTTTTTCATAGCAAACAACCAAGACCTGGATGAATAAGAGACATTCTAGCCAGATTAGGGATATAAGAATGACTTTTTTGAGAACTTATAGAGGTTCAACATTGACATGGTAAAGTGATGCATCCTTACAGAGGAAAAGGGCCTTCAAGATATTTGTAATGGAGAATGAAAAATTAAACTAGCTTCAAAATTGCAAGCCAGTGGGGCGCCTGGGTGGCTCAGTGGGTTAAGCCGCTGCCTTCGGCTCAGGTCATGATCTCAGGGTCCTGGGATCGAGTCCCGCATCTGACTCTCTGCTCAGCAGGGACCTGCTTCTCTCTCTCTCTCTCTCTGCCTGCCTCTCCATCTACTTGTGATCTCTCTCTGTCAAATAAATAAATAAAATCTTAAAAAAAAATTGCAAGCCAATAACTCTTCTCTCAGAAACATACAAAATCTTTTCTAAAGTGATTGGACCCTTGAACAGTGCAGGGTTGAGGGTACCAACTCCCTGCACAGTCAAAAATCCATGTTTAACTTTTGAGTCCCACAAAACTTAACTACTAATAGCTTGCTCTTGATGAAAATCCTTACATAAACACAGTTGGTTAACACATATTTTGTATGTTATCTGTATTATGCATTGTATTATTACAATAAAGTAAGCTAGAGAAAAGAACATGCTATTTAAAAAGTCACAAGGCGGAGAAAATACATTTATAGTGCTGTACTTTATCTAATGAAAAAAATCCATATATAAGTGAACCCACACAGTTCAAACCTGTGTTGTTCAAGGGTCAACTGTATTCCATTCCATCAAGGAGGTTTCCACACTACAGTTCATGAGAGAGGAGTCAGATTCTGTCCTAAGGTTGTGATATACTAAAGTGTCCTATAAATGATCTCTTAAGTTTAAAAGAAGATATGTCATAAATTTGCTTCAAAATAATTTATGTAAATCATTTTAAACTGCAAAATAAACCTTGAAAATGCTATAGTGACAAGAATTTAAGCCTGCCCTTTGGAAAAATAGTACTTTACAAAACTTAAAAAATCAAACATATGGTTGATTGAAATTCCTTTGAAGACATAAACAATAGTTTTCAATTTTATTCCCTTTTCCATCAATGATTCAGATTAATTGTTCAATATGAGGTTATTTTTAAACAAGGAGGCTCCAAGTTACTCCTGAAATAAGAAGGAAGGGGTCAAACACTTCATACTGCACAACCATTAAATTCCTGTGCAATGTGTAATACATTTACTTTCAATCATGTAGTAATCCTTTTTTTCAAGGAGTATTTTAATGTAACCCCACACTCCAACTTCCAAATTGAACACATGAAGTTGAGGTCCACGACAATGGAGAATCTAGGAAGGAAAGAGAGAACTTTCTCTTAACCATGTGGATAAAGAGCTATCATTTGTTGCTTCATGAGAAGAAACAGGGAGTCTGTGTTAGATGTTACTGTATAACCTTGAGTGGCAGCCTATATGAAATTCTTTTGACAAGGTATGAGTTCAATCATTTTAGCAAACTATTTTTTGAAGTTTTAGTTTAGAACTCTTTCATTACACATAGACCTTATGTAATGGAACATGTGTGTAACTTATCTAGGTAATTATAACCATGTCATTGGATAAAGAGGATAAAATCAGATAAATACACCCTTAAATGAGCAAATCAGGAGATAGACCCCTTGACCAGTTATACTTCAATTTAGGGGTGAGTAAGGACAACCAAGAGGGTTTATCAAACCTGTATATTTCAAGCTTGTACTCAGAAATTTTGACTCCATATTGTGAAAAAATAAGTGAAAAGAATGGAATCTTACCAAGTCTTATTGTTATTGGTGTTGTTATATCTCACCTACACTCAAGAACTGAAGTTACTTCTCCACAAAGCAAGGAGTGACATGAGGTAAATATGTTGTGAATATATTTTATAGGAAGAGATTTGGAAACATATGTGTGTTTAACATGTGGCACTAGCAGTTCTATATTGCCTTCAAAGACAGATCGTGTGCATGTTATAACAGCAGATGGTCTTTTCACCTAAAGACATTAATCTTAAGGAAAAGAAATCATCCATCAGTTAGACTGAGCAGGTGGTGCTTTCTGATCTCTCTGCCCCCAGTCTCTACCCACAGAGCAAAGACTAATTGAATTTTCTTTACAATGTTCTTATTAAGGCAAAATGAAAACTGGTCAAGCAAAACCAAACAGCTAGAAAGAATGTAAATTCAATGCATCGCCAAGTTAGCAAATTGGGTTTGGTTAAACTATCTTGTTTCCTAGGCTTTATGGGGTTATTTTGGAGCTTAACCTGAAAATCAACTCAGTCTTTTCATTTATTTTACAGACAAGAATACTAAAACCAGTGTTAACTTAAATTGGGGAAAGTTGATAAGAATTAAAGATTTCTAATATTTTATCTTACTTTTAATTTTGTTAAGCAATTCTAATTTCAATGGTCCTTCCCTAGAAAATCTGAAGGTTATCTTCTTTTGGTGACCCAAATAGCACTGTCTGCCTAGTCACTTTCTCACCAACTTTGTTGTCAGGATATGATAGACCATTGGTCTGGAGGTAAGAACAATTTTATGTTGTCAGGATTCTGCTGTTAACCAGTAGTTTTTTGTAGGTCAGTATGATGGATACTTATCTATCGATTCTGTGCTGGAGCAAAAGTCTCCATACTAAATTTCACAGACTCTTTTGGCAGGAGGGTATTAGAAAGAAAGCCTAAGGGAAGCATTAGAGGAAAGTGAGAAATTGGGAAGAGAAAAGGGACTTCTTATTTTCGGTGTTTAATAGTGTTGTCCCTGCAAGAGAAGACAGTTGCAGCTTCATACTCTGATCTGCTTTCTTTGGGCCCTTCCAGCACCAGCTTTCCTCCTCAGAGAGACCAAGACCAGGAAACTCAATCTCCTTCAATGATTCCAAGCTCCAGTTTCACATTTCCCCCACCACCACCTACCACCACTAAGCTGTCTAAACTTCCCGATGGACTCTATGAAGTGACTGCACTCCCTGTGATGTCCTCTGAGAGCCCTGGCTGTTATTATTCTAGCCCTGTGCCGTCCCCAGCCATGCAGCTCACCTCAGTATTCTAGATGGGCAAGAAAGAAGTGGGCATCTCTGACAGCATTGTGCATAGCCAGGAAAACCAGGGACTCTCACATTCTCACTTTACCACATGGAGAAAAGTGAGGGCTGAGAGATTCTTTCTTGGCATGAGTTATTTTAAATCAATAGGCTTATTTTTAATATAAAAGTTTGCATTTTAGATTGTTTAATATGAGCCCTTTAGAATTCAGCAGTGTTACTATTAGGTTTAAGAAGGAAATAATTAATCTAAGTGGTAGATGACCTTCTAGTGGCAGAGATGAAACACTAGGGTAGAGGAAAGGTGATGCATAGAAAGTGAAACTATTCCTCTTACCCTCTTAAGTGCATACAATCTCAGATTTTTTTGTTCCAGCTGTGGGCTAGAACTTTTCCACTAGACTTTTGGACTTCCACAAGGGACTTTTATCAATAGGAGGTTGTCAAAATTGGTGTTCTTTGTGGGGAAGATGGTAGAAAACACCTACTCCATCATCTTACTGATGTCTCTTTTTCTCAGACACATCCTTACTTTGAAATTTTGGTAAAATGGAACCCAAACATGGTCTTTGATGTGAGAGAGCTCTTTCATTTACATTGTGAAATTAGAATATTTATTTACTCCTTGTAGGTCTTAGTATCTTTATGTTCAACATAGTTAAATACCTTGCAAAGTTATCAGGAGGATTAAATAAAATAATAAGTGAGTAAAGTTATTCATAAAATAGCTGTTCATAAATTTTACCACTATTTTTAGAGTAAATATAATGGAGTTGTTAAGAATATTGGTTATAGAACTAAATAGATGTGTGTTCAAATTTTGTTGCAGGAATTGGATGACATCATGATAATAGCTTGTCAAGCATTAAGACCTGGAACATAGTTGTTCAATGAATGGTGAATTATCATTATTATCTCATTTGTCAGTTGCACTGGGTTCTCTATCTTCATGTATAGTTCTTTCCTATGTTCCCTTTACAAATGAAAATTTAGCTGCCTCATCTCTGCCTTTAGAAGATCATTCACCCACTCAGACTAACTGAGGATTTTCTTTTTAACTCCAACATTAACACTGTTGAGTTATAAAGGGTTTATGTTAAACAATCTGAAATGATAATTTTCATATTTAAGATAAAACCTATTGATTTCAAATAGTTTCCCCTTCAGTAAACTTTGAAATTCTTGATAGCTTGGGAAAGGGAATTTTTTTCCTGAGAGTAGATTTAGAATTTATTTGGGGACGCAGCAGAAATGTCAATTTGCCAAGTTTTCAAGGTACTTGAAGTGGATAAATGACAATTTTTATTGTTACTTTTATTGGTTTTTCAATAATTTTTCAATAATTTTCAGATTTTTCATTCATTTTATAGATTATACTGTTAATACATAAAGAGCACATTTTACTTGTCAATGATTTAGCAACAGGTTTATTTATGATCAATGAAAAAACACAGTTGGATGTTTTCTAACATCTTTTGTCGGAAGATAAATAGGATATAATTTCTGGTGAGGCAGATGCCCTAGACAGAATTTTACCATTATCAACACATGTCTTTTAGTATTGATGTGCTGTTTTGAAATCAGTGATGTTTAAAACTACCATACTACCTTGGTTCTCATTAAAAGGATCAGTGGTCTATGAATATTAATGTGAGAGAGTCCAAAGAACTAAAGGCCCAAGGATAAAATCAATAGAAGAATAAAAAAGGGAAGCTCTACAGTAATAGGTGGGAAAAGTGAACCTACTCAGACATGATGTTGGGTGGCATATTAAAAGAAAATTGAAGTAATTTAGATTTGAATAAGAATATGGATGGCTTAAATTGCAATAGCAAGGGTGATTATGAAAAGAGTCAGATTGTGAATCTATTTTGAGGGTTGAAATTGGATGGATAAAGATTGTCAGAAAAAGAGAAGAAGCATTTTAAACTAGAAGATTTGGGTTGCCATTTGCTAAAGAGTAGAAGACAGGAAAGAACAATTTGGCGATAGAGTGGAAATCAGAATTGCAATTTTAAACACATTAAGTTTGAAATACTTTCAGTAATTGAAGTAGTTATTTGATAAGCCATTAGATATTTGAGTCCAGAATTAAGAGAAGTGTAGGAAAGAGATACACACTTGAAAGTTAGTATATGGGTTGCTCTTAAAACCACAAAACAGGAGAGATTATAGTTTGGAAATGAGCAAAAGGGAGGGGGGAGAAAAGATTCAAGAACTATGGATCACCAAAACGTTTTGACTTAAGTCATAGGAAAAATCGAAAGGAGATGTGAAAGGGGAGATGCATGTGCAAATTTATAGAAAACCCAGAGGAAAGCAACACATACTAAACCTATGAGAAAATAACCTTGCTAAAATGGTATTCTGTAAAGATTGCTGTGCAGCTCATTTTCCTACTTTTAACAGCTAAGAATATTTATTCAGTCTTAAGGTGAGGCATCTGTTCATAACAATCCCTGCCCAAGATCTTCAAATTTGGATCTGATGAATATGAATAGGGACAGACAGGCATGAGAGACTGAATCTATATTCTATTTGAGGTATGCATTATACTTAGTTATCCTCAGTAATTCTTACCTGAGCAAACAATGCAATGGAACTTGACATAAATATCTGTTTCAGATTTATCAGTAAGTAATGAAAACTATTTTACATATTCTGTGATAAGGTTGAGTATTTTTTAACCCCTTAAAGGCCTCTTTCTCTTACTTATATGCATTAACCTGCAGATTCTTTAAGCTGTCTCTATTAATTGATTTTAGAAATTTTGCTACCTCCAATTTGATCTACCAGGTACTAGCTGCTGGATTTGTATTTCAACCAGTAATATCTTGCTTTCTTGCTATTGTAACACTGCTATATAACCTTTTTTTTTTTTTAAATCTCTTTGTACATTTTGTGGGTCAGTGCCAAAGGATGGAATTTTAACCTTCTTTGAGCTAAAAAAAAAAAAGTCTTGAGTGGAATATGAGCTAGGTTACGGTTTATTTCATTGAACAGAAACTTGCTGATATATTTCTTATGTTTAATGTTAAAATTATTCTGTTCATAAATTCAGTGAATTTATAGTTTTTAAACACATCAATCTCCGTATTACACTGAAAACATCAGATTATGAAATTGGTAAATGGAACACTGTAATTCAAACAAAAGTTTGCCTTGTGTCAAACTCCATATTCTTTCTCCTGCTTCAGAATATCTGTAGCTGCATCTACCAGGCAGCTTCTACACAGACTGGAAGAGAGTTAGAAGAGAGAACAGAAAATGCCTTAAAAATACTCAAGTGGTGGAGATTTCAGTCCAAATTCCTCAGCTTACACTCTTATAAAAGCATGTGTTAAAAGATTCTTCTCTAATCCTATGGTTATGAGTATATGCTCCATTTCTTATGCAAGTCATATGGGAAGATATTCAACTGAACTACTATCTTACCATTGCCACTGTATTACCAACTTGAGGTGGTATAATCATTCCTCAAGTACTGCTGATACTGCTCCTATGATATATAGCAATAGTCAATCTCTAAAGGCTAACAATAATGATATAAGACAAAATGAAAGAACTTCTTTCCTGAGAGTGAGGAATCGTGAAGGTTTAATTGTAGAAAAGCCAAAGATCATTCAGTCCAATACCTTAACTTAGCATATAAGGAAATTGAAACAGATACAAGCTATGCACTAAACCCAGACATTTTGACTCTTGTCTTTACTATACTACAGTGGAGTTTCTGTCAAGAGAAGTGTTCTAAGCAATGTGGCAGAAAATTAAGTATGTTCATCTGACCCTGTTTCCTAGCGCTTCTGTTTGGGCCCATGGAAAACCACACACCCTTGTGTTAAGCATATCACCCGTGTTAAGCATATCATATGACTACTTCTGATGAATGAGTTGTGAGCCTAAAGTACATTTGTCACTGAAGCAATGGAAGCTCCCTGTTCAATTAGTCAATCTTTCTCTTCCTTTGTAGCAGGTGTCTTGGAAGAGTCCTCCTGTTGTGCTAGCAGGTCCTTAATATTGAAGTATTCTGCATTCTTGCTCCTTGAGGCAACTTTTTTTGGACTTCAGTGAGTGAGAAAAAAAAACTTTGGTTGTATTAAGCCACTAAGATTTGGGGTTGTTGTTATCCAAGCAAAAAAGTCTTCTATTCCGACTAATTCAAGTACTTAAAGATGCTAAGAAAGGACCAAATCTTTGTGAACACTAGAATCGAAACCAAACATGTAAGTGATCAAAGCACTGACTGAAAGCAGGATGCAAATAGACGACCTTGCAAACTAGGAACAGTTATTATGAATTGAAGGCATGCTATGTGAGGCTGGAAACTCTGATTTGACATGAAATACTTTTTATTCTCTTTTAGGATTTACTTTATCTTCTACTGCAACTCCAATGTCATATTTAGGAAAGGAGAAATGCATATTAAAGGCATAAAAATAGAATTCTCTCCTTGAGTAGACACCACCTGTTCTGTGCACAGTCTTTCATTCTCTTTTTAATTTTTGCAAAGTGCATTTGACAAGATTTTTCTATCTGTGGAATGCTGTCAATGAGAAGTGGATCTGCTTTTTTTCTGGGGAAATGCTATTAGTAATGATAGTCACAGTTCAGCAACACTATAACAAGGTATTGCAGTATAATCAAATGATGCCTGTGGACTAGCAGAGTGATAAAAGAATCAATCAGTGGCTCTTGGAGAATTTTATCAGTCTCTTAAAAATAATTTAAATGTACTGAGGCATAGATTCTTATTTTGAAAACTCTTACATATATAACAGACTGAATATTGTTTTTTTAAAAATGAGTTAATAATTAAGAAAGTTTGATGACACAGAAAATAATTGACATGTGTTCTTGGTCAAAAAATAGTAGCTTTAATTTGATTTGGCAGTGGGAACCCAGATTATTAAGGACCTGGTTTCCTTCATATGAGGGCTCTGGCAGAAAGACACTGTTAATATAAAGTTAGAAAAACTGAACAGATTTGCATTTTAAAAAATTATTTAAGACTCCTGTAAGATTTTTAGCTCAATATAACTGGACCCCTATTTTAGGTATATTTATTAAGCATGCGTACCTCTTGTATCATTTGGAGTCCCTTTCATGTCCAGCATCTTAAGGAGCTTTATTTTTAACTATTTTTCACTAGGGAAATACTATAATTAACAAAATGTAGTTGAAAAGGTGAAGGGGTAACTTGGGAATATGCAATTTGTTTTGTATTTTATTACTGAAATATAGCTGACATTTTAGTGTTAATGTTATTTAGTTTCAGGTATACAACAGATTGATTTGGCAATCCTACACATTACTCAGTGCTCACCATGATAAGTGTAGTCACCATCTGCCAGCATGTAACATTACAATATTATTGACTAGATTCCCTATGCTGTACTTTTCATCTCCATGACTTACTTATTTCATAACTGAAAGTTTGTCCCCCTTAATCCCCTTTATCTGTATTTTAATTAAAGAATATATTTTTGCATATTTTTGAAGTATTACTATACATGTGTGTTATGAATAGATAGGTGAATGGACATCTGGAACGCTTTGAGTGTTTGATATTTATTCTCTAAATTGAGGTACATTTGTCAAAATAATTGTTATATTCTGAATATTCGTGTCTCCTCCTCCCCCAATTCATATGTTGAAATTCCAAACCTCAAAGGTAATGGTATTAGGAGGTGGGACCTTTTGGAGGTGCATAGGTCATGAGGGTGGCACCCTCATGGATGGAATTAGTATTATAAAAGAGAACCCACACAACTATCACCCCAGTCCCTTTCATCATGTGAGAACACAGAAAGAAGTCACCAGTTTATGAACCAGCAGTAGGATTTTCACCAGAATGCGACTTTGTAGGCACATTGATCCTTTCAACCACCAGAACTGTAAGAAAGAAATTTTATTGTTTATAAACTACCCAGTCCATGGTATTTTATTATAGCAATCTGAATGGACCCAAAAGATAGTATTTCGTGAATCTCTGAACACCTTTCTTCACAAAACAGTATCTGGACACAAAACATGATTTGGCCTCATGTGGAGTTAATCTTCTGCTTTTAATGGTTTCCTAGAGCTTACATCTTACTCTTGGAACCATCTAGGATTGATGGAGTCCAAAGATTTGAAATCAACCATACAGCACTCTTCACTAAGAAAGAGCTTACTTCTTAGCTGGAACCACTATTTTACATGGGCTTCATTTTTTTTTTTTAAACTCTTCTCTGTATTTATTTTCTTTGTATGAAAATTTGCAATCCGACCCACAAATGGTAGGTTATATTTCTCTGTACTTTGAATTAGAATTCTGCCCATGTAACTTGCAATGGCAAGTTAGTGGATGATGGGACATGAATAGGGACTTAAATGTGTCATCATGATTTTTTTTTTTTTTTACTTCAGCAATCACTTGGAGCAAAATGTCTTTCCCAGGGAGAGAGACATGTAGAACAGATGCAAACTCTCAAATCAGCGATGTTCAGTGTATAGCCATGACAAGTTGGCACAGAGCCATTCTTGTATACTCATAAAGTGTTGCATTGCTTTATACCATCAAGTATTAGGGTTATTTTTATCATGCAATATATTGAATGCCACAGTTAAAACAAACAAATAAACAAAAACAAAGTAGAGCTGGACCATCTACCTAGAATAAGTTGGAAATTCCTAAAATATCACAGAATTTAGTATTATATCCTGGTTTTCTATCTCCATTTATGAAATCAGAGGGAAATATTTTAAAAGGCCATGTTCATTTTACTCTTTTTGCTCATGGTTGCCAATATCTACTATCTACTTTCTATTTATTGCTGTTTTAAGGTATGGATTTTTCTCTACCTTACTTGAAACTTGCAAATTCTCTCCAGCTTTTTAAAGTGCCTGATAGGATTTAAAAAAAAAATCCTAAATACTTTTTTTTAGACTTGACTTTTTGGGTGTTGAGTTTCAGAAGTTCTTTATAGATGTTGTTCATAGCAGCAGTGTCCACAATAGTCAAAATGTGCAAAGAACCAAGATGCCCTTCAACAGATGAATGCATAAAGAAGATGGGGTCCATATATACAATGGGATATTACCCAACTTTTGCATCAACTTGGATGGGACTAGAGGAGATTATCCTACGTGAAATAAGTCAAACAGAGGAAGTCGATTATCATATGGTTTCACTTATTTGTGGAACATAAGGAATAGCATGAAGGACATCAGGAGAAGGGAAAAATGAAGAGGGAGAAATCAGAGTATTTGATGAACCATGAGAGACTATGGACTGTGGGAAACAAACGGAGAATTTTAGAAGGGAGGGGCATGAGGGGATGGGTGAGCCCGGTGATGGGTATTAAGGAGGTCACAGATCGCATGGAGCACTGGGTGTTATATACAAATGATGAATCATGAAACACTACATCAAAAACTAACGATGTACTGCATGGTGACTAACACAATAAAAAAGAAACCTGATATTTTTATAAGATTTTAATTATTTATTTGTCAGGAAGTGAGAGGGAGTGGAAGCATAAGCAGGGGGAACAACAGATAGAGGAGAAGCAAGCTCCCCACTGAGCAAGGAGCCTGATGTGGGACTCGATGCCAGGACCCCAGGATCATGATCTGAGCTGAAGGCAGATACTTAATGAACTGAGACACCCAAATATCTCAAAAATTTCTAGATACTTTTGAAATATCTGAATATCATTTTCTGTCCTGTGGACTAACATATCTTCACTGATTCTTTTAGTCTTATATGCTTGATCTTAGCCAGACTGGAAACTACATATTGCCCTGTTGTGACATAAGGTCACCAGATAAATCTCAGTACTATATGTAACATTATAATTTTTTATTTTCTTTGAAATTTAAATGACTTAAATTAGCCTGTAGATGCCAGCCAATATTACCTGGTAGGTTTTAAAGATCTACGTTTCTATTTTATCCATATCTCATTATGTACTGTAACACATAACCTGTTACTTATAAGACATCTATGATTCAAGTCTTATTCTATAACCTAAGATACTATATGGTTAAAATATTTATAAGTTCTAAGGGTGGCTTTAGGAGAATAAAAAGAAGAGCTAAAAATCTAATAATTTTAACATTAGAAGAAGTATAGATGAAACATCTCCAAGAAAGGGAAAGAAAAAAGGGGGGAACTAAAGTAATCAAAGTCAGAAGAGCAATACTTGCCATCTGCCTTCCAGATTTACTATATACACACACCTTATGACTAACTTGTGGGTTTATGGGTATGCTATTGTGAGAACCCCTGTAAGATAAATAATATGAGCAAATGGAAAAGCAGAAGGCTATCCAAACACATTGGAGCTATAGTCCTTTAGTGAAAACTGGATTATTTAAAAGTTTTCTAAATTTAAATTCAATTAGCCAACATATAGTACATGATTAGTTTCAGATGTAGAATTCAGTAATTCATCATTTGCATATAATACCCAGTGCTCATCACATCACATGCCCTCCTTAAAGCCCATCATCCGATTATGCCATTCCTCCACCCACCTCCCCTCTAGCAACCTTCAGTTTGTTTTCTATAGTTAAGAGTCCCACATGGCTTGTCTCCCTCTCTGTAACTTCCCATTTAATTTTCTCTCCCTCCCCTATGATCCTCTGTGTTGTTTCTTATATTCCACATATGAGTGAAACCATCTGATAATTGTCTTTCTCTGATTGGCATTTCACTTTATAAATATTTTTATCAAAACATAATGTATAACTATATGGTTTTATTTTATAACTTTATTTTATTTTATTATAATTTTATTTAATAACTTTAAATTATTTCAGTAAAATAAAATACACTTGATGAATAATTTCAGTATATAAATTTGTATATTTGTACATTTTTAGTCATTAGAGTTTCTGCTTGTGACTCTGTGGTAAGCTATGATTCCCTGTCTTGCTCTATCTCTCTGTCCAGTCTTGGAGGCAGCCATTTCTTTTGCATCCTCTCTTCTCTAACAGATCTGAAAAGAGTTGTTGATTTTTTCAGCCTGTTTTTTTTTTTTTTTAACTTGTTATTAAGATACAGTGGTGACTTCTAATTTCTTTACATGTAGAACCTCATTTACATATTCATTGAATGCAATATTTTATTGGAATAGTATATACATTAAAGATGTACAAATATTAAAGCTAAAGCTTCTTTTTAAAAAAATTTATTATTATGTTATGTTAGTCACCTTACAGTATATCATTAGATTTTTAATGTAGTGTTTCATGATTCATTGTGTATAAAACCTAGCACTCCCTGCAATATGTGCCTTCCTTAATACCCCTCACCAGGCTAAGCCCTCATCCCCCTCCCTTCTTAAACCCTCAGTTTATTTTTTGGAGTCCACAGTCTATCATGGTTCATCTGTCCCTCTGGTTTCTCCCCTTTCACATTTTATTTTCTTCTCCAAATGTCTTCCATATTATTCCTTGTGTTCCACAAGCAAGTGAAACCATATGATAATTGACTTTCTCTGCCTGATTTATTTCACTCAACATAATCTCCTCCAGTCCCATCCAAGTTGATGCAAAAGTTGGGTATTCATCCTTTCTGATGGCTAACTAATATTCCATTGTATATATGGACCATATCTTCTTTATCCATTCATCTGTTGAAGGGCATCTCAGCTCTTTCCACAGTTTGGTTATTGTGGAAATTGCTCCTATGAACATTGGGGTGTATATGGTCCATCTGTATCTTTGGGTTAAATAGCCAGTAGTGCAATTGCTGGTTCATAGGGCAGACAAAAGGTAAACCTTGATGCTTTTTCATGAAGTGAGTGCACCTGTTTAACCAGCACCCAGATCAAGAAACAAAATTTTTTCGAACATTTAAGAAACTCCTCTCATGTTCCTTTCCAATAAGAATAACTATAAATAACAAAATACATTTCAAAAATCACAATTTCTGAAGTCTGCTTCTGCATCACCCCTACTAGTACTCTCTTTCTCTCATTCTCTCTTGCTCTCAAATAAATAAAATCTTTAAGCAAATAAACAAATGCCCCAAATTTGACACTCCTTCCATCATCAGAAGGTGAAATCCATGTTCTCTTTCCTTAAATTTGAATAACTTTTGACTATGGAGGATGATAAGCTAAATACCTTCTGAAGCTGGACATGTGGCATTTTCTATTCAATTATCTTAGGAGATTTACACTAAAACAAAACCTCTGGAAAAGCCAAGCTTCTATATGATGGAACTACCTGGAAATGTTCAGTCAAAATCACCAGATGAGTTTCCAGATGACAGCCAGAATCTACTCAAGATAAGTGAAGGAAGAAGCCTTTGTGGTGATGCCAGCCCCAGCCTCCATTTTACTATAAAAGCATGTGAAAATTTGTGTGATAGTCAACTAGTTGAAACCAGTCAATACTTAAAAACATAACATTTTATAATAAAGTGGTTACTATCTTTTATGTCACTACTTTTTGGAAGTAATTTTTATACAACAACAGTAGTTGAACTAATCTTTGTACTTGAAAGTGCCATAACAAAAATTTATAGCATGTTTCATTGGATTTAGAACAAGTTAACAGTGGAAATGATGTTAAGCAGTGTTTTAGTGAAAGCTTAAAGGGCCAAAAGAGGCTAAGATGTCTAAATGTCATCAGGAGCACATGGGGGTGGGACGCTTATATGTTTTGTGAATCTAGAAGAAAGGAGACCTCATTTGACAGAAAGTTTGCTGACATTCTCATGTAGGATAATGTGGAAATAGGAAATGTACCCAAGGAATTTGAGAGCCTAACTAAGTTGATTACCAGGTAGAGTATTAATATACCACATAGATTTTCCTAGTCAACTCTACTAAAATGGGAGAAATGAGAGGGAAGAAAAAAAAAAAGAACTGTACAGTGAAATTGGAAAAAAAAACTGTAAAAGATAAGATCCTTTAAATTAAAAATAAATTTATTTTTCATTACTTCCCAGATGTCAAAATTTCACCTAGGGTGGGAGAGGGGGAAAGAAAGCCTTCCTTGCTAAGATCACATCCAAGATAAAATTATATTATTCTTTGTTGAAGACATCAAAGAAACACAAACTTGTGCCTCACCAAAACTTTTAAAAAGATAAACCTCTAAGGATCTTAAGGGCATGTCTTCCAAATCTTGTTTAGTACCAACAGGGCTTCTACTCTTCTATCCTTGAGTACTACCAGTCTCAAGTGTTGTTCCATAGGACTTTCACTAGGAAATCAAGGTAAAGATGGGCCTATGTGGCAGTGTTTGACAGCTGTGCCTTTTATTTAGAGGAGCGAATACTCACAAAGTTGATAGGATATTGATTCTCTTGGAAGCACTGGCAACTCAAGCAGAAGGGAAATAGAGAACACATGTTTAAAATAAGTTTTTGGATCCCCAACATCTTTTGGACAGAGAATAGGCTGAGAATACTCAGTTATAATCTTTATTTTCCTATTGAGAAAGGATGCATGACTAAGAAAATTGAATCAAAAGCTCAGAGAATGGAACCAATATCCGTGGAAAATCATTTCCAAGGAGTAGTCCTAGACCTGTCAACATATGCTTAGCTAGGTTTCAGAATTGCTGAACACCAATGACTGTTCCTGCATTTCAGCTCCTTCTTTTTGAACAGCGGTATTTACTGCTATAATGCTTTTACATTTGTGTGTTGGGTTCCCCTAGGTAGCTAATTTGTCATTTTTCAGTTCATAGGTCTTCAAACTGAGAAAAATAGTATAAAAGGGCTGTTTCCAACAAACTCAACCCAAAAGCTTCATCTTGACTTGGATTTGACTTAGATGACAAAATTTTAGACATTGAGTTATGTCTTATGAGGTTTTTGAGAGGTCTTAGAAAAACATTCAAAATTGAAATGTATTTTGAGTTTTATGGGATAGTTCAGTCTGGCAGCATTATAAGAATTTAATTGACTATATGTCTCTCCTTACAAGAGAAGGCCAAAATACTTTGGAAGGAAGGATTCTGAAATATATTTATTGATTTTACATTATATAATATTACAATTCAGTTTTACAACATCTATGTTTCTATTTTTTTTAATGTGGGAGGAATGTGAATAATTTATTGCCAGTGTGTAAACCATTACTCATTTATAACAACCTCTGAATTCTTTGGCACTCTTCCCAGCAAGAGATAAATATCTTTGCTCTTTCTGCTTGAATCTGGGTGGATTTGTAACTGTGGCAGAAGAACATTATACAGTTTCTGTCTGCATCTCTTGGTCCACACACATTGTCCCTGATATAAGAAAGCCAAGCATCTATGAAATGGTTGCATGTAGATGTTCTAGCTGGTGACCACAGAAAAAGTCCCAACTGACAATGAGTATCAACCATCAGACATGAAGGAGGAAGCCTCTGTAGACACCAGCATCACCACTTACTGCAGCTGAGACTCTAAGTCATGAACCAAGTAGCTGAACCCAGTTAGCCATTAGAACCATGAGACATAATAATGACATAATTATTGTTTTAAGCCATTCAGTTTTTGAGTCGTTACTCTGCAATAGGAATAAGAACACTACATAATATGTAAGACTAGAGCTCAACTTAAATATGTTTTAAAGGCAAAAAATGCCATTTGTTCTTTACCAAGAGTTCAGCTTTACTGACAATGCATTTTATTTTCTAAGAGAGTATTATTCTGCCTTGTTTCATGGAACCTTTGATGATAGAATACCAGGTAATTACAGAAGTTAATAAAAATGGTTTTTGGCATGCTTGTTGATCATATATGGGAAAGCAGGTCAGGTGGAACTTATCATTGCATGCTGAAAAAAATCAGTTCATGTATTGAATACTTCTTCCTTCCTAAGCAAGTGCTTTGGAGGATAAAAATTTTATAGTAAAGGGCAGGGGTTTATTTGAGGTGCTGTTATGTTGCCAGGATAAACTATTCCAGAATCTTTGAATCTCTTTATATACTAAAATACACTTAGTTTAAAAATGTTTCTCAGTGTCATCATTTTAACCCTTAGGTTCATTAAGAAATTATTTTCAGAAGTTGTTTAACTTGTCCATGTTTCTGATATATCAGTTCTTTGGTTTTTCAGTTACTGTTTGATCTACCAATTAAGATACCTAACTGCACTTTGCTAGTGTGTTAGAAGGTCCTCACTGCTTCTTGTTCAAATAGCTCATCTGTATTCCCTGTAAATGGTTCCTTTCTTCTGTAAATTGACTGTTAACAGGGAGTTTATAAACCATTTTAATTAATAAATCCACTCTTTTCCTTCGTGAATTAAATACACTTTCATGTGGGTAGAGGATAGTAAGGTCCATTTCAAAGACTCTCAGGATTTCACCTACAAAAAGCAATCAGTTTTTAAACCTCATTTAAGCTTTATCTGGCATTACAAAAGCTCAAAGTCCTATACACTGCTTTCAAGTAGAAAGTAATGGAATTTCAATTTTGCTACATAGATTTCTTAGTGATGCTTGAAGAGTTTGATTTAACTAGATAAATGAATTAAAGGGTTGAAAAAGTAAGTTCAAGGAATACATTTTGTATGTGTATGTTGGGTTATTTAATAGAAAAAAATGACAGTAGTTAGATAGCTTTACTAGAGATAGAAGAAGAACTTGATTTAAATTCTAACATGAATCATTAGATACAGGAGATAATTTGCTGACAAGCATTTAATACATTGGAAATAAGTTCCTCATGAAAGTTGTGAAATAGCTGTCCCCGGAAGTTAGCATTTTCTGCAGATTATAGATAAATGCTGAATGAAAAAAATTCATATGCTCAGAGATCACTCAAAGATGAAAATAACTTTTGCTCATAATCCACTTGAAATAATTTTGAAATCTATGCTCCTCACATATTTTTAGGTTTTCATTCAATTTTTTTCATTACAAGTTTAAATAGTTCCCAGGGATGTAGTTTTGTAGTATATTATAATTGTTGACATTTAGAAATAAAACTGTTGCACCCCTTTTTAAAATAATGGAATCTAAGTACCAGGATGATTTGATATTTACCAACACTCAGATTTAAAAACAAGCTTATTATTAGCATTCAGAATTTACATTTTTCTTTCTCCTCATAATTTTATTTTCACTCATTTCCCTCTATAGACTTATATCCTATTACTTCAAATAAGTTCAAATCAATTTATCTGCATGGAATCTTTTCATATAATAAAAATGAGGTTAAAATATTAGTATAGGTATTCTAAGCTTACATATATAATACTAAACACATAATTTAATATTTTTGTGCCATTAAAAGTCTTTAGTTGATCATTCTATGGTTCTTTTTTTTTTAATTTTTTTAATTTATTTTTTATTTTTATTTTTTTTTCTTTAATTTTTTATTTTTTATAAACATATATTTTTATCCCCAGGGGTACAGGTCTGTGAATCACCAGGTTTACACACTTCACAGCACACT